>NC_091745.1:40908127-41208127 GCF_043380555.1 Nothobranchius furzeri | reverse complement strand
GTATTACAAATGTTCCAGAGGTGCATACCTGAGGGTCTTTTTACTCTGGAACAATAGAACAGAAATCTCTTTGAGCTCAGCTTACATATCTTCTTAACACAATAAAACACTTTTTAAATCTACTAAAATTACTTTCATAAGACAAGTAAAGCACTTTTATATTTGGTCGTTCCTTTAAGTGTCAGATATCTGTAGGAATACACACGTTTGTACCGGCAGAGTAACAAAATCTCTCAAAGCAATACTGGACAGCATATGAAGACATATTCATTATCATAACAAAAATATTCATTTCAATAAGGAAGAATGAAGAATATGATACATAACACACACAGCTGTTAAACACATGACCTCAAAAGAAAAAGGGGGACAGATCTGAAGGCCCTTTGTAATACTATTTGCATATGTGGTACCATTTCAATGTAAAAGCAAACAACAAATGAAAGACATTGAATCTGTCTTTCTTAATTCGGTCCTTCGCGTTGTGCTGTAAAGCGGAGCTGCACGGCTTCAGCTGTAGGTCCTTTAAAAGCAACAGTGGATTACAGCGTGGTCCAACTTACAGAGGATCTAAAGGCACAGTGTTATCAGAGGTTTAAAGTTGACGTTGGAGCAGCTGAGATCCATCGAGATAAAGAAAAGATTCCTTTCATAAAATGTAAAGTGACATTTTTATACCAAAGTCCTTCTTAGATGAGAAAAGACAAATATGTTTGTGTCCTAATGAGTTTTTCTGCAGAGAAAGAGACATTGAGTAAAGAAAAGCATCAAACGATGGCAGAGGTGGAAGGGATGGGACAGTAAAAACCAGATGGTGTGCTGGAGAGAGCAGAGAGTTCAAAACTTCATCTAAATGAGTCGTCGTCAGCTGCTGGTAGATGGATTCGCTTCCGTCCTGATTGGCAGGACTCCACCTCAGATTGGGCCCGTCTCACTTCAGGCATAAAACTCCTTGGTTGGTGCTTTGTGATACGCTGTGGCAGAGAGTTTGATGTCTCCTAGATCGTAACTTCCTTCATCCTTCTTCTTCATGCGGTAGGCGAGGAGGAGGAGCAGGAAAACGGCACAGAGGAATCCAACCACTCCACATGCAATCACAGCTGAGAGAGCAGATAAAACACTTAGTAGACTTTATTCCACATTTGTTGCAAATGTTAACAATGGTCCTTCAGGACTGTTCTGCCTTTTGTAATTCACGTTTAGAAGCAACACAACGTTTATCACAATGGAAAAAATAATGAACATGTGTCCTTACCAGCAAGCACGTCGGTCCTTTCCCACAAGTTCTCAGAGGTCACCTCCTTCGCAGAGTCCACTTTAAACTTTCGCCCATGCCGTTCTCCTTCAGCAGAACTTTTTCCATTATCCACCCTGTTCTGGATTTCCTCCTCAACATTTTTAGACTTGGGGAGGTATTCAGTTGCGTCGATGAAAGGCGTTTCAGTAGCGGTGGGCACGGTTGTGTCCGTTACTGGAATCTGTGGGAGAATTACACGACATGACAACAAAACACACACTGGAATCAGTCTGAGCGATCAGCTGGATTTAGATCTTTTCTCACTGGAACTATGTTAGCCATTAAAGTCAAAGCGAAACGCTGTCAAGGCACTTCAAAATTGAGATTATTATTATCTCACAAACTAAAACATGTTAAACGAATATATGCAGTTACTCAGAAAATGGATCAAAAGTTTAAATTATTACAAAAATAATCAGAATTCAAAAACAAAACTCCTGAAACTGTTGTAAACCGTTAACATTTGCTTTCCTTAGACAAATCAAACAAACAAAATGTCACTTTAAAGAAAATGGGTGTTTTTTTTTACCAGATCATCTTCATCCCTTCCATCCCAAGGGAAAGAGTTGTCCTGTTCCTCTGCTGATGGTGTCGAGTCCTGCCTGCCTGCCTCTGTGGTTGCTGGTTTGTGGGCGGAGTCTGTTGGCTGTGGTTGAACTGGCAGATTTTCTTCTAAGGCGGTCCAGGTGAAGTTTAAGAGCCCTGTGATCTGTTGTTCTTCATCACTGAAAGCTGAGATAGAAAGCAGCATAAACCATCACGAGCACATTCCCCCTTCTGACTCTCTGATCAATAATTTATGGCTCCAGTTTAAATGAAAATCCACAGACAGTATGTTCACAATGAAAGAGTAATCTGATTTTTTTTAATGGTCATCACTTCAGCAGATGTATAAACGAATGGGAACTGTGTGACTTCCGGCTTATTTCTATAAATATTCTGGCGTGAACATTTAGTGATTCATGCAGAGACTAAGAAGGGATTATCTCACTTTAGAGGCTTCAGAGAAACCTCGCCTAGTTAAGAAAACATCACCAGAGGACAAACACCTGGTTTATTGTCTCACTGTACAATGGCTCTGCCTGCTGTACCCCTCACTCATGTCTACATGGAAAATCATGGCTGTTTCAAACAAATCATCATGATACATGTTGGACAGGAAGAAGATTCACTTTAAAATTATTGAGAAAATCTATGCAATAAAAATGATTTTGATCAAAACACTATTTATAATGAATGAAGGCAAAGCACCACTCAGTGCACTCATAAGCTATTGTTATTATTTTATTTCTAAAATATCCGACTCTACTTTTATCATCCTCACCATAGTCTCCAGATCCTGAGCCTGATCCGTCATCGTCACCTTCATCATCTACAGGGGAGTCCCCTGATGCTAGGCCTTCTATATACAGGTCATCTGCAGTGGGGGACAGAGACGAGACAAAGACCTGCAAGAGAAAACAAAACATTCAAGAGAACAATCCCTGAAAACAAATGTGACAAAAGGGGGAAAGAAAGAGAAATTCACACGTGTAGAATTCTCCCCACTAACTGGATCCATGTGAGTGTCTACAGTTTCAGGGTAAGACAATCCCTCTGATAACCAGGGATGTATGCTGGCCAAATATGCAGAAGTGTGCACCGCTTTGAGCAGAACTACAGCTAGTACTGCTTCCATGCTATTGTGTGCACAGTAGATCTGAGCTGCATTCGTGCTCATTTCATGTGTCATGGTAGTAATTTGTGATTCTTTGCAGAGCCAGACATCAGAGACCCAAATGGATTTTGAAAGGAGAAGGAGGAAGAGTAGAGGAGGGGAGGGAGCTTCAAAGACAACATACAGCACATGCAGGCTAAATAGCCCCCCCCCCACACACACACACACACAAAGAGTTTTGTCAGTCTGGAAGAGCTCCTTCTAACCCAAACGCTGCACAAAGCATGGTGATAAAAACCAAAGACATTATCTAATCAGTCAGGAGTTCATATCAGAAGCAGCTCAGGGAAACAAATGTAAAAAAAAAAAAAAAAAAAAAAAACAGACTTGAAGAAGACATGAGAGGGAAAACACAGATGGTGTCAAGAAGAGACACAAACATGGATGAATATGGCCCATTGAGACTGGAAGTATGCCTGGTATGTATACTATGCTTCTACTAACACAGGTGCTGAGAGATATGAGAAGGAGAGCGACTAGAGAAAGGAAGAAGACACATGTGGACACTACAGTGTTTGTCTGAAAAACAGGTGCTGGGGTCAATAATGGAAGGTGTAAGAAAAATATTTCTATTTTACTGCCCTAAATATTACTTGAGGGAAGTTATTTAAAAACAACAGAAAAGTTTACCAGATCTATTTACTACAAATCTTTAACAGCATGTAAAATGATTACATCAAGAGCAACCCAAAATGTCACGGTGAGGAGAAGTCAGACAAGTTTCTAACTTCCATTCTAACATACATAACAGAACATTTGACAATAAAAATGAGTAGTTTTTTTTGCTGTAGGGGCCTCCGATAGCCAGTGCTGAGCTCTCAGACACATTTATAACATAACAACAACATAAGACAAGCCAGATGTTGCGAACACATTATAGTGGAGTCAAAACACTATTACCATCATTTATATTCCATATTATGGAAAATCCACTTTATGGATATTTTCAACATGTAATATTGTTGTTTCCTCATGAAAAGAACACCCAACCCCGGTTTGGCTGCGTTCATGCATTTTCCCATTTCAGCTGCAAATTTAGAATTTTATTTTGAAATTCCTGAAACTGCCTAATTTATAAGTTGTACATCACTCCATCTTCCTGCTTCTCTCCCGGACGCTAGTCTCTGGTCTGAAACCTGTCCCCCTAGCCAGCTCAGGATATGTGGTGCAGGTGTCATGTAGGAGACTTGGTGGTCTAGCGGTAAGTGTGCTGGGCTGGTACGCAGCTTCGGTCTGAGCAGTAACTTTTTAGCTGCACTTGCCACTATTATGTTCTCAATCCTTTAATGGTAAACTGTCTACAGTGTAAGGACTAATGTGTTTTTGTACTTTATTTAGCCAGTGCGAGTCCATAAGTGAGCAAAGTAAATCAACTAAAAAGCTGCTTGGAAACGACCAAATTCAAAGATGTTTAGAGACACAAAATATTTTGCAGGAAATTATCAAAACAACTAAAATATAAAAGCTTCAGCTGACTAAATGACTGCCGACACACCGGGATTCGAGCCCACGTCAGCACCAGGCAAAGCTGAGATACCAGGCAGACGCCTTTACCACTGGACTACTATAACCTATACAGTAACCAACCGACCTAGTCGCTGTTGTAGGCACATCAGAGCGGGGGTGGGCGGAGTCTCACTGAAACAGAGCGTTTTATTTCTGGGTATAAATTCAGGTGGACAAAAACAACTCGTATTTAAGATAAACAACACATCAACAGTGCCAACGGTAACATTTGATCGTATACTGTGCCTAACTTTGCTCTCAAAGATTTAAAATAGAATGATCTGGAACCTTTAAAGACAGATCATCACAAAGCAGTGAGACTGAAATACAAGGGGAGCCTCCCGATTCCCGTTCTTTAGTCAGGGATTCATAATCCAGATCCTCTTGTCAGAACATACAAAGAAAAAGTGGGATTACATTAAATTATCCTTCAAATGTTCAAGCCCAGCTGGGATGTTAATAGTCTCCTTTGAGAACAGGTCAGGATCAAGTCCACCCTGAAGTATCTGTCTCGATGAAGGGAAGATCTCCTTGTAAGACCAAAACAACGGTTCTGACTTTCACCTCGGGTGATACAGAACCGGACCACCAACCAACCAGTGACTCTAAACATTCTCCTCCTGTCTACCAAGAGAGATTATCAGATTAAAACCACGGGGATCATTTACACAGAAGGAGTCTTTATTTAAGAAAATGAGGCTCATGCGCAATTAAAAATCAAACAAACTCATCAAGAAAAAGACATTTTTGCTTTTATCTATGATGAAAGTGAAAGTTATGCTGTGAGCTGGCTGACTCGATGCAAACAGAACATTTTGGAATGATTAATCATGGCGGTGTGTTTAAAACTAGTTATTTAGATACAAATGCGTGTCATTTGATTGTTATGATTTGGGCCAATTCATAAGTTTTTACTTTGTTGAAGATGTCAAATTTGACTAAATATTTCAAGTTTCTCACAAAATCAAAAACAACAGCAGAATAAATCTGTTTCTTTGTGCATCGGCCTTTCCTTGAAGCAATGACATTAACACTTCACATCTGGAAAACATACACACACACCCCATACACACACAGTACATATATCAATGTGGTTTCCTATAGAGCTTTGTCAAATTGAAGAATGTTTACTGGAAACAGCTGGATTACGGTGGTAAAACTCTTCAACGGGGGTAAAGTGTGATGGGAGTTTTATGAAATCTAGAGATTACAATCATAATCTGTGCTGGGATTAAGAGTTCGATCATTTTCCAACGAGCTGGAATTCTGTGACACGGGTCAAAAGTGACCTTGTGTAATAATCCTTCAGCAGTGGCAGTACGCAACGCTGTGTATTTGTGTTTGATAAAGGCTAAAAGTCAAACAACGTTTCACCCCCACAGCAGTTAGACATATTTTAGCTGTTTCAGTCTATAAACTATCAGACACAGAAGCAAACAGAGCCCTTTTGTTTCTGCTCAGCAGGCCTGGACAGCGCTTCATTAGAACAGCGTTCTCAGACATGTGACATATTATCTACTTCTGCCGTGAATGATGTTAGGAGGTTCCGCACTGAGATAAAGGTAATTTGAAGCTGCTGACCTCAAACTAAAGGTCCTTGTTCACACAGCTTTGGTTTGCTGTGTGCTGGTAAAAAAAACAGTTGCCCTGTTATATAAACGTCTGTTTCTGTGGAAAGCTTTGTTCTACCAATAGGACTCGTGAAATAATTGGCCACAGCTTGAAAATACCCACCGAGCCCATAGAGATGGGAAGCTGGATACTATGGAACGGTTTTTCACAGCCACAGATGTGTACACATGTGTACGGTCCTCCCGTTCTGCATCAAACAATGTTGTGACTAATGCTGATAACTGAGCACTCCGAACTTCAGAAAGGCCAAAATGTTTACCACTTCACAACCACGAGGAATCTTGGCCAACATTTATTTACGTTACCATCTAACCATTTCACATTTGTCCTCCAGACATGTGTTGGAAGAGGAGTTTAGCAGCCGTTTAGCTAACTGGCCTCAGCGGCACCAAGGAAACAAATGTAAACAATAGTGTGACGAGGTGTCACTCACTTCCTCCAGCCCTGTGCAGTTGGATGGAAAACTACATGTACTCCACGCAGACACATGCTTGCCTGGACAAGCCCAGTGGGACTCGCTCTGAGTCATCCATCCAGAAAATGACAACCACCAGCTCACAGGCTGCGATGAGCTGAACGGCTTTCTCAACGTTCAGCTTTCAGATGAGAGCTGCATCATAGACTAAACTCAAATCTATCCTACCAGGAGAAAGACGTTTGATTGGATGACCCAATCCATCACACCCAGCAAATAGGAAAAAACCTGCATTAGATGCGTAAAAAGATTCAGAATGACCATCAGTCAGTAGTGTCATGCTGGTGAAAAACTTAAGTAGCTGGAAGATTTGAAAGAACAATCTTTGCTTTTCAGTGGGCCAACGTTGTTTTATTTGCAAATGTTCATGTTTTTAAATGTACTCTGAATTTAACAGATTAGGAAAAACCATAAGAGAAAAAATATTAATTAGGCTGAAAAAAGATTAATTACACAAATCATGAGGTCTACAAGGGAAAAATAGCAAACTCGTGATGCACTGATTGTGGTTTTGAGCAGATCTTGGACTCTTGCTCATCACTGATAGTAATTTTAACCCCTTCTGATTTACCTCAGAATTAAATATTCATAGAAGATATTTTTTAAAACTGTCTGGTTACTTAAAAATGTGTTAATCTGGAAGTAAAAAGACTTGATGATGAGTTCACGGACCAGGAAAAAATTGGATTTTCTTTATCATTGTGCAATGATTCAGATCTATTTTCTAGTTGTAGATCCATATTGCCCCCACACACACACACACACGCTTGTATTTATGTGTCTGTGTGGACCGCCATTGATTTCCATTCGTTTTAGTGACTCCACTATGCCTAACTCATACCCTAACCATCGGGGTTCTATTCCTAGCCCTAACCTAAGCTATAACCTAGACTCAAAGTTAATTCACACCATAGCTTTAAAACCAAGTTTTAGGGTGCTCCACATTGTGTGGACCAGCAAAATGTCTACACGTTACTGGTTAAAGTCCAAATTTGTCCAATTAAACATGAAGACACACACTTTTTTGTCCCATTTGACATCATCTTTCTTCTCATTTATATCCAACAGCACAGTCTCAAGTTTCATCTTTTACTTTCACAATATGAAGTCGATAAATCTTAAATGTTCCTTTCTGCTGGTGACGTTTATTGGATCACTTGGGATTTTTACACTCAATAAATCAAGCAGCCAGGGCTTTGTATTTCCCCCCTCATTTGTGACAGTAAACATAGCTGTGTTTGAGCTCGTCATTTCCAGGTGTTTCCCACTTTACAATCCAGACAGACACGGAGAAAAACTAAGAAAATTCAAATTAAAGATCCACTGTAATCCATTATTTTTATTTTAGAAAAATAACTCAGCGATTTGTACAACCTAAGCCCTGTGTGTATGCTTCAGGCCTGGTCTGGAGCTTCAGGTTTAAATGTCACAGTTGTGAGCCAGAGGCTAAACAGACTAGTAAACTTGACACCAGCTGGAAGTCTGAACTTGGCTCGAATTCGCACCGCGGGTTGTAGGAATCCAGCCTGTCCCAGGCCAATCGCAAACCTCTGATGCTGTTGCTAAAAAAAACAATAATTTATTTCATATTAATCACCTGTAGGACATGAAATCTAAACTAGAAACAAAAAAGAAAGCTAAAAAAAACACAAAAAACGTTTTAAATGTTCAAATATTAAAAAAAAAAACATTTTGGGAAAAACGGCAAGAAGAAAAACAACAATTGTGTGATCAAACGTTGAGGAGGTTTGGCTGTTGCTAGCGATATTCAACGATTTATAAAGTAGATTTTATCTAAATAAAAGACACAAAGTCACCCGTGTCCTTCCCGGGAGGCATGTAAAACAAAATCTGTCATTAAAAGCTCGTTTACCTTTTCCCTGATGAATCCAGTCGCGAGCCCGACGAAGAAGAAAAACCACAAATTCCTCATCTTCACAACCAAAGAACAAAAAAGAACAAGTGAAAAAAAAGTTGGACCACTTGGGAGAAAAGTGAAAAAGATCAAAAGAAATTCACTCGGACAGAAAGAAGTGAGAAAACGGTTTAAACGCTCTTTCTAAAACTTTCCTCTACGTTTAGCTAAATCTCAGCAGCCTCCGCGCACTCCTCTCCTCGCGACGGTAAGTTACACTGAAGTTGTTTGGAAGCTGGCTGTTAGCGTAGCAACGCGCTGACGTAAGCTGAACGTGACTGTGCGTGACGTTCATTGAAGAAGGTGGGTTGGCGGAAATGGGGGAGGTGGCGATGATCTCACAGATCTGTTAGAAATGGCAGCTGCTTAGACCATTTTATAAACACTGTACTGCATTTTAAACGTTCCAGCTCGTGTTTTATTGTCACCAAATTAAAGAAAAGTGTCTTTTAATTAATATTATTATTTTAATTATTACCTTCTATTATAACAATCATAATAAGAACATAATATATGTTGATTGACTGGTCATGGTATTTTTTTTACATGAAAACAATACATTTATCGCAGCGTTGTACAAAACTGTGAGTTCTCATTAGATTTTAAGAGCAAAGCATTTTTCAGTCCTTGCAATTTTTGACCATTACTTTTTAAAAACTTTCTAAAGTTAAGGCTCATCTATAGACTACCTTTTTCCACTCATGTACTGTCTACCACTAGTTTTCTCATGGAGTTTTTTCTTTTGTGTGTTTTTTTGTCACTGAGCTGAGAATCAATCGACAATCTCTTAAAGCTAAGGGATGAATCTAAAAACTCGAGAGTTCAGGTTTTATGGTTGAGATTATTTTTTGCCCATTTATGGAGCGATCTGCCCTTTCTGCAACTTGGCTTACATTGCACCTGACCTTCACCTTTCTCATTGTGGTTGGAGGGCCCAGGAGCTCAGAGGGGGCTCAAGTTTTCTTTATTGGACTGAGCATGGACAAACCCAAAGAACCCTCCCAGCCTAGCTCCAGGTGGGAGTCCTGGCCTTAAAATTTCCTGCGTACATCCACTAAGAAGAAACATGGGCGCAGACTCAGAACTTGCTAGATTTAGCAAATGTATAGGTCATCCTTTTGTTACTACCCTGTAAAAAAAGGTTAAAAAAACATATTAGCATGTTTTTTGTTGAACAGTGACAAGCAGACATGTTTTGCTAGGTCCTGTCTGAGGTCTATTCAAGATTCTGACTTGTTTTCTTTATTTTTCCTAATGACAAAATGATCAGTTTCTGTTCATCTTCTGTTCAGTTTGTTCAGGCCCAACACTTCTGTCCTCGACTCATCCACTTTTTTCTGTTTCTAAGCACACCCACTGCACAACACACTGTCATAATTACAGTGGGATGCAAAAGTTTGTGCATCGTCAGGATTTTCCTGTATAAATAGTTGGTTGTTATACGATAAAAACTTTCAGTTAAATATATCATATAGGAGACACACAGTGATATTTGAAAAATGAAACACAGGTTATGGGATTTACAGAAAGTGTGCAATAATTGTTTAAACAAAATTAGGCAAGTGCATAAATTTGGGCACCGTCATCTTTTTATTGATTCCAAAACATTTAGAACTAATTATTGGAACTCAAAATTGGTTTGGTAAGCTCAGTGACCCTTGACCTCAATACACAGGTGAATCCCATTATGAGAAAGGTATTTTAAGGGGACAATTGAAAGTTTCCCTCTTCTTTGAATATTCTCTGAAGAGCAGCAACGTCGGGGTCTAAAACAACTCTCACATGAGCTGAAAACAAAGATGGTTCACCATCGTAGTTTAGGGGAAAGATTCAGAAAGCTGTCTCAGAGATTTCAGCTGTCTGTTTCCACAGTTAGGAACATACTGGAAGACCACAGGCACAGTTTCAGTTAAGGCTCCAAACAGCAGACTAAGAAAAATCTGGGATAAACAGAAGTAAAGAATGGTATGAGAACAGTCAGTCAACCCACAGACCAGCACCAAAAACCTACATCATACTGTCTCGTCTCGTCTCGTCTCGTCTTCCTCCGCTTATCCGGGTCCGGGTCGCGGGGGCAGCATCCCAACTAGGGAGCTCCAGGCCGTCCTCTCCCCGGCCTTGTCCACCAGCTCCTCCGGCAGGACCCCAAGGCGTTCCCGGACCAGATTGGAGATGTAACCTCTCCAACGTGTCCTGGGTCGACCCGGGGGCCTTCTGCCGGATGGACATGCCCGAAACACCTCCCCGGGGAGGCGTCCAGGAGGCATCCTGACCAGATGCCCAAACCACCTCAACTGGCTCCTTTCGATCCGGAGGAGCAGCGGTTCTACTCCGAGTCCCTCCCGAATGTCCGAGCTCCTCACCCTATCTCTAAGGCTGAGCCCGGCCACCCTACGGAGGAAACTCATTTCGGCCGCTTGTATCCGCGATCTCGTTCTTTCGGTCATTACCCAAAGCTCATGACCATAGGTGAGGATTGGGACGTAGATCGACCGGTAAATCGAGAGCCTGGCTTTCTGGCTCAGCTCCCTCTTCCCCACGACAGATCGGCTCAGCGTCCGCATCACTGCAGAAGCCGAACCAATCCGCCTGTCGATCTCCCGATCCCTCCTACCCTCACTCGTGAACAAGACCCCGAGATACTTAAACTCCTCCACTTGAGGTAGGACCTCTCCCCCGACCCGGAGGTGGCAAGCCACCCTTTTCCGGTCGAGAACCATGGTCTCAGATTTGGAGGTGCTGATCCTCATCCCAGCCGCTTCACATTAGGCCGCGAACCTACCCAGCAAGAGCTGAAGGTCAGAGCTGGATGAAGCTAGGAGGACCACATCATCCGCAAAAAGCAGAGACGAGATTCTCCTGCCACCAAACTCGACACACTCCACACCACGGCTGCGTCTAGAAATTCTGTCCATAAAAGTGATGAACAGAACCGGTGACAAAGGGCAGCCCTGGCGGAGTCCAACCCTCACTGGGAACAGGTCCGACTTACTACCGGCTATGCGGACCAAACTCACGCTCCTCTGGTAAAGGGACTGAATGGCCCTTAACAGAAAGCCACCCACCCCATACTCCTGGAGCGTCCCCCACAAGGTGCCCCTGGGGACACGGTCATAAGCCTTCTCCAAATCCACAAAACACATGTGGATTGGTTGGGCAAACTCCCATGCCCCCTCCATCACCCTTGCAAGGGTATAGAGCTGGTCCACAGTTCCACGGCCAGGACGAAAACCACATTGCTCCTCCTCTATCTGAGATTCAACTATCGATCGGACCCTCCTCTCCAGTACCTTGGCGTAGACCTTTCCAGGGAGGCTGAGGAGTGTGATCCCCCTATAGTTGGAACACACCCTCAGGTCACCCTTCTTAAAGATGGGGACCACCACCCCGGTCTGCCACTCCCTAGGAACTGCCCCCGATGACCACGCAATGTTGTAGAGACGTGTCAACCATGACAGCCCTACAACATCCATAGCCTTGAGATACCCAGGACGAACCTCATCCGCCCCCGGGGCTCCGCCGCTGTGTAGTTGTTTGACTACCTCAGCAACTTCTGCCCCCGAGATCGGACAGTCCATCCCCAGGCCTCCCAGCTCTGGTTCCTCCTCGGAATGCGCATTGGTGGGATTGAGGAGCTCCTCAAAGTATTCCTTCCACCGTCCGACTATAGCCTCAGTTGACGTCAGCAGCTCCCCATCCCCACTGTAAACAGTGTGAGCGAGTTGCTGCCTTCCTCTCCTGAGGCGCCGGACAGTTTGCCAGAACCTCTTTGGAGCCGATCGATAGTCTTTCTCCATGGCCTCACCAAACTCCTCCCACGCCCGAGATTTTGCCTCGGCAACTGCCACTGCTGCACCCCGCTTGGCTATCCGGTACCTGTCTGCTGCCTCCGGAGACCCACAGACCAGCCACGCCCTGTAGGCCTCCTTCTTCAGCCTGACGGCTCCCCGAACCTCTGGTGTCCACCAGCGGGTACGGGGGTTGCCACCACGACTGGCACCGGCCACCTTACGGCCACAGCTAGCAACAGCCGCCTCGACAATCGCAGAGTGGAACAAGGCCCACTCGGACTCAATGTCCCCCACTGCTCTCGGGACGTGGTCAAAGCTCTGCCGGAGGTGGGAGTTGAAGACCGTCTTGACAGGTTCTTCTGCCAGGCGTTCCCAGCAGACCCTCACTATGCGTTTGGGTCTGCCAGGTCTACGCGGCATGTTCCCTTGCCATCTGATCCAACTCACCACCAGGTGGTGATCAGTTGACAGCTCCGCCCCTCTCTTCACTCGGGTGTCCAAAACATACGGCCGCAGGTCAGATGATACGACTACAAAATCTATCATCGACCTGTGACCTAGGCTGCCCTGGTACCAAGTGTACCGGTGGGCATCCTTATGTTCGAACATGGTGTTCGTTATGGCCAAACTGCGGCTTGCACAGAAGTCCAATAACAAAACACCGCTCGAGTTCAGATTAGGTGGGCCGTTCCTCCCAATCACACCCCTCCAGGTCAAGCTGTCATTGCCCACGTGAGCATTGAAGTCCCCCAGCAGGACAATGGAGTCCCCTGATGGAGCACTATCTAGCACTCGTCCCAGGGACTCCAAAAAGGATGGGTACTCTGAACTGATATTTGGCCCATAAGCACAAACAACAGTCAGGACCCGTTCCCCGACCCGAAGGCGCAAGGAAGCTACCCTCTTGTCCCCCGGGGTAAACCCCAACACACAGGCAGAGAGTCTCGGAGCTAACAAAAAGCCAACCCCAGCCCTCCGCCTCTCACCCGGAGCAACTCCAGCAAAGTAGAGTGTCCAACCCCTCTCCAGGTCTCGGGTTCCAGAGCCAATGCAATGTGTCGAGGTGAGTCCGACTATATCTAGCCGGTACCGCTCAACCTCTGCCACAAGCTCCGGCTCCTTCCCCGCCAGCGAGGTGACGTTCCATGTCCCAAAAACTAGTTTTCTTGTCTGGGGATTGGACCGCCAAGGCTCCCGCCTTGGTCTGCCACCCGATTCGCATTGCACCGGACCCTTCATGTTCCTCCTGCGGGTGGTGGGTCCACAGTTGGACGAGCCCATGTATCCGGTTCGGGCTGGGCCCGGCCGGGCCCCATGGGCGAAAGCCCGGCCACCAGGCGCTCGCTCACGGGCCCCAACCCCAGGCCTGGCTCCAGGGTGGGACCCCGGTAACCCTCCGGGCCGGGTACTCCGACTCTTCATTTTAACCGCCATGAAAGATCCTTCGAACCGTTCTTTGTCTCACCCTTCACCTAAGACCAATTTGTCATGGGAGACCCTACCAGGGGCACTAAGTGCCCCAGACAACATAGCTCCTAGGATCATTAGGGCACTCAAACTCCTCCACCACGATAAGGTGACGGTTCAAGGAGCATCATACTGTGCATCGTTCAATTATTTGGTGCACTTTACACAAGGAGATGATGCACAAAGAGTGATGCAGAAGAAGCCTTTTCTCCTCCCACAGCACAAACGGAGAAGCTTGAGGTTGGCTAAAGCACATTTGGACAAGCCAGCCTCATTCTGGTGCTGTGGACTGATGAATCTAAAACTGAGTTATTTGGGCATAACAAAGGGTGTTATGGAGGAAAAAGAACACAGCATTCTAAGACAAACACCTGCTACTTACAGTAAAACCTACAGTAAAACACTGTGGTGGTTCCATCATGCTGTGGGGCTGTGTGCAGGGACTGGGAATCTTGGCAAAGCTGAGGGACACATGGATTCCACCAGGATTCCACTCAGTATCAGCAGATTCTGGAGACCAATGTCCAGGAATCAGGGACAAAGCTGATGCTGCACCATGGCTAGATCTTCCACAAAACAACAACCCTAAACACTGCTCAAATTCTACTGAGGCGTTCATGCAGAGGAACAAGTGTAACATTCTGGAACGGCCATCTCAGTCCCCAGACATGAATATTATTGAAAATCGGTGGTGTGAGGTAAGGAGAGCTGTCCGTGCTCGGAAGCCATCAAACCTGAATGAACTAGAGATGTTCTGTAAAGAAAAATGGTCCAAAACACCTTTAACCCGAGTCCAGACTCTCAGTGGAAGCTATAGGAAGCATTTAGAGGCTGTGATTTCTGCAGAAAGAGGATCTTCTCAATATTGAGTTAATTTCTTTTTTGTGGTGCCCAAATTTATGCTCCTGCCTAATTTAGTTTAATTATTGCACACTTTCTGCAAATCCTATAAACTTTATTTCACTTCTCAAATATCACTGTGTGTGTGTGTCTCCTATATTATATATTTAACAGATATTTTTATCAGAACAACCAGCTATTTATACAGGAAAATCATGAATTAACAAGGTTGTCTAAACCTTTGCATCCCACTGTAGGTACAGGAAATTAGAAAAGTCCGCCAAAGTCCAAAGGAAACCATCGACAGAACATTGTAAAGAACTATTGACCACTTTAAAAGACCAGAAGAAAGCAAAGCTGGGGCGACGGTGGCACAGGAGTTAAGTGCTCGCCCCGTAATAGGAAGGTTGCAGGTTCGAGCCCCGCTCAGTCTGTCGCTGTCGTCGTGTCCTTGGGCAAGACACTTAACCCACGTTGCCTGCTGGTGGTGGTCAGAGGGACCGCACTGACAGAGGCAGCCTCGCCTTTGTCAGTGCGCCCCAGGGCAGCTGTGGCTACATTGTAGTTCATCCCCACCAGTGTGTGAATGGGTGAATGACTGATGGTGTTGTAAAGCACCTTGGGGGGTTCCAGGACTCTAGAAGGTGCTATATCAAATACAGGCCATGAAAGACTTTCCCACAAGACTGTATATGTTCCTTCTACACCCTTAAAAAGCAAGTCACCTCCAAATCTACTTTTGCTCTTTTATTAAAGAGCAAAAGTAGATGTGATGTTACATTATTATGTAACATCACGAATGGCCTGATTTTAAGAATCACAGGTCAGATACACCGCCTGGGCCACCTTGCCCTGGCTACGACTCCAATCTGCAATAGAGTCCTTCACAGGAGACTTAAAGTCTGCTACCACTCCTTTAATCTATGCAGCTGTCTGCTTATCTGACTGCTATTCCATCCACAACAAGAAGACATTTCAAGAAAAAAAAATATTTAAATAAACTCTTTTTACTGCTAATCATCAAGGTTCATTATAACTGTGTTTAATTATTGAAATGAATTATTCTTTGATTAATAATTATTTATGATAATCAGTAATGTTTAACTATGACAAGAATCATGTGCACTTAGTCAGCTCACACAGGTCACAGTAACTAAGTTAAAGGTAACTGCACTCACATGATCTTGTCCCATAACACCAGAACTTCCTATCTTCAGGGAGGCGTGTTTCTGGGGTTTGTTAAATCTTCCTTCTACATGTCAAAACCTGATTCGTTAGAAATGATAATAGCCATCTTTTAAAACAGAACTCTCATCAGTTGCGAGTGAGTTCTAGAGAAGGCTGGGACGGCCGCCCAACGCCCTTTAACCAAACAAGCAATTTCTGTCACGCTGGCAGGAGTTACTCCAACACAACAAAACGACACCTGCAGAACAAAGCTGATGCTACGAGATTCCTTAAGAATCTGCAGACGCAAACCAATTCCACCTGTGTGCCTGCGGCATCTCTAGGACCGGAGAAGTCGGTACCATCGGTCTTCCCTACCGGACCCAGTACGCTGAGGCTGTTCAACATCCTCCCCTGACCTCCGGATCCACAACAAGGGTCACCTGACGGTGAGGTAGAACTCAGATTGCGTCTGAATGCTCTTTAATAAGAACAACTTAGCTTATTGACAAAACCAAATTCTTTCTCCACCCAGAACGCGTCCTCTCTTTAAGATACACGTTCTGATACATGCCCTCACCCGCAAACAAACACACTTCACCTTAGATTCATCCAGACACAGGGTTGCTTCTTAATACCAAAGTCTTTTTAATACCAAAGCTTTTATAAATTGTTTTTCAAATTGTTTAGTAATAAATTTCTTAACCTTTTTAAACTTGACTCTTTCTTGGAATAAACACAGAGTCGGTGTATGTTGATCACTGAACATGCAAAGTTCTTTAGATCTTCTGAATTAACAAATAACGTTTGGTATTAAATATTTAAAAATAAATATTATAATTTTTTGATTAACATAGACCAAGCAAGTTGGTGTATGAATTTATATCTATTATATATATATATATATATATATATATATATATATATATATATATATGTAGATTTCATTCGTTAATATGTTTGATCTTCTCAGGAATCAAAACATAAGCTGATAGCAACAACCTTTAATTCCTAGATACTGTGTGTAGTTCATTAACCCTACAATAATATTATGCAACATATTTGGTTTGGTAAATTGGGTTCTTTAAGAGCTCAATATATATTTTACCTCTACTTGTGACCAATAAGCTGTGACACTCTATCTAAATATAGAATATCAACCCTGCTTGGTCTGTGTGTGTTTATTGGAAGATTCTAGGATTATTTATTAAGGGCTTGTACACACTTGGTTTTGATTCAGAAAACAGTCAGGTTTATAAAAGTAAGAATTTAATTGACAAACAATTAAAACATGACATGTTAACTAACATTTACTGTGAGTGGATGGAACTAAATGTGATGTATGAAACCTAGGTGTGAATGCGATGTTATCATAACTTCCATATCTAGGAGAGCTGAGTTCTGGATGCAAAAGAATTTGGTTTGTGTTAAGCTATGAAGTTGATTATGTTCAAAAGCACATCAGACGCAATCTGTCATGTCTACATACCCACTTGAAGACCCTCGTGATATCCGGAATGTCGAAGTCCTCGGACTTCCAGGCGCCAAGGTCCGTAGAAGAAATTGCGGCACTACTAGACCAGTCTTAGAGTTGTCTCCAGGTCACAACAGATGGATGGAACCACGCGTCTGGGACTCTTAAGGAGTCTAAACAATATCAGCTCGTTCTGCAGAACCGTTTGCTTTATCAGCTTCGCAGGTGCAAACAGGTTTTGACGATGTGTCGAAAGCTTTGATGGTTAAAGAGGGTTTTGCTTCAGATGGCCGGTCTGAAGCTTTCTCTAGAACTGAGGAATCACCAGAGTAATCTGGTTTTAATGTTCTCATGTTATGATTTGTGTAGCCAACCAGAGGTTGACATGTTTGAGGAATATTACCAAGAGTCTCAGAAACACGCCTTCTTTGATACCAGACGCTCTGATCTGGGGTAGAGGACTATTTATGTGTCATGAGTTTGACTTAACATTACTTTGTTCTTGTGTGAATGCAAATGGTGACGACCTTGTCACATAAACATGCTGAAACATATATCAATGTAACCATAACATAACATTAATTTTAAACTTCCATCATTGAGCACAGATTAATGAAGCATTTCATTATATTATAATTATTTTAAGTAGCAATAAACAAATGTTTATTTAATGATTATCTAGCTTATAAGTTTTAAAAGTTCATATTTAATTTAAGAAATCATTCTTTGATTTAGCAACCAATCCGGGCTGCGAGTGTTCCTTATTGGAAGGCATGAAGAATCCTGTAGAATGACAAGGGAAGCTTGGACCTTGAGGAGAGATCATTGCTGACATTTCATTAGCATGTGTTCAGAGCTGCAGAGAGGCTCTGAGCTCCAGCTGATGGGATGAAGGCAGGCCAATTTAAAGGGAACATGCGGTCTCGTGTCTCCTTTTGACCAGATGTTGAATGGTCAATCAGTACCTAAAAACTGACCATTGCTGGACGTTACACATAAATAATATTACACTGCATGTTACTGAGTCAAATACACTATTACCGATGCTCCTGCAGACACACTGCCCTCTAGTGAAGATTAGCAGCAATGGCAGCCAATCTTTAGATATGAAACTACGATAAACAAAGCAGCTGTTTGAGCCTTTTCTGATTTATTTGCACCAACAGAAAATGACTTCTTGGAAGAAAACTCTTAATAAATCACAACAATAGTGATGTTATAACCTTTAATTTGCATCATTTTAATGTTGTAAAGCTTTGTGTTCTACTGTATCAGACTTTTGACGTAAACAATGTCGTTACATTTAAAACGTAAGCTTTATTTAACCAGATGAGTTCACTGTGAACCCGTTCTCATTTAGGACGATGACCTGGCCAAGAGGCAGCAGCAGCAGACACGCTATTGGCTTTACACCAAAGAACAACAGATAAGACACAAACAGGGATTTGAGGAGGTGGAAAATGCAGGTTTTAAATTATTAATAGACGTTTCAAGGTGGTGTTTTTAAATGTTAACAGAAACTAAATCTGTTTTTAGATGTTTTCACGCCTCCACTGGCTCTGATCAGCAAAAAGATTAAAGTGGTTTAGGAAGATTTTCTATTTAGGAAACAAAAGTAAGCTGATAAATCTATAAAATGAGTTTCTTTACCCTGTCCTTCTTATCTAACCCAGTCAGATTATTTAGACAAACCCTTTGCAGTTTGCAGATTATGAAGAGACTCCATAAACAGTTCCTGTGCATTAGTGCATTTATTAACTTACCAAATGATCATCTGATAAATAGTTTTATGTAAGGACTCTGGTTTAAAATAAATGGGAGCATTTCTGTGCATGCTGAGTGCTGACTGCACTTTAAGCATTACACACACAACATTAACTTAAATAATAAAAATCTTGTCATTGAAAAGATGTTCAACAACATGGTAGGATAGCCTCATGGCTCTGAGACCAGGTGGTCCATGTGCTAGTCACTGCTCAAACTGATGACAGATCCTCTTTAAAGCTGCAGTCTGAGATTGTTTTAGAGGGGAAACAACACTTCATCTGACTCCTGGTTTTATGTCTGATGACTTCAGATTTCTCTTCCAAATGGGAGGGATCTGTGTCAAAAACAGAGGAAATCGCCTTTAAACACAAACTCTTCAGGCATTAGCCTCAAATTCTGAACAAAAAGGATTCATTACAAGCTCAGACGGGGCTAAAATATAAAAAAACACTGTACTAGTAAACTACAATCTTATGGATTAAAGCATCTGCTAAATGAATAAACACGATCTGTTAGTTTGGCCTAAATATCGTTACCGGAGGGAGAACTGAAGGCTCCAGATGCCGTCCCAAAAACGACAGAAGTCGTCTCCATATCAACCCGCTGCCCAGAAACATGAAGCCAGTTACCAGCCAGAAAGCACGGGGGTCCTGTGGTAAACACAGACGTGCAGTTACAGATAAACCTTTAGTTTCTTAGAATTTATCATCAGACTCTAGTTCAGCTGGATGTGTTTGGCAGCAGAGTCGCTCACGTCCTCAAAGGCTGTTGTTAAGTTCATCCCAAAGGCAACGCCGATCAGGCCGAACAGCGTGAGGGAGAAGGAGCCCATCGTCAGCTGCAGATTCAGACGCATCATCACGTTACGATGGCTGAAGGGACACGGCGACAGACGCAGACCAACAAGAACATTCAAATAAAAACAACTAAAGAGAATTAACAGGGTAGTTTTCATATATTTGAAAATTTAACATTGTCGTGTGTGTGTGTGTGTGCGCGCACACCTGTCCAGATTGATGAAGA
The DNA here is from genome assembly GCF_043380555.1 of Nothobranchius furzeri. Classification (NCBI taxonomy): domain Eukaryota; kingdom Metazoa; phylum Chordata; class Actinopteri; order Cyprinodontiformes; family Nothobranchiidae; genus Nothobranchius; species Nothobranchius furzeri. The sequence continues at coordinate 41,188,056 of NC_091745.1, read as the reverse complement.
TGACACTCTCCGAGTCGTCTATTAGTCCCTTCAGCTCTCTGGCCTTGTTGCCCAGCTCCTCAGCCTGCATGCAGCACACAGTGATATGAACACGTACAAAAAGTTCATCTTCTTTAAAGTTTTATTTGTCAAACAAAACACACACACACACACACACACGTCAGAAAACCAATGCACTAAGTGGAACTGTATGAAAAAGAGGTTTGGACACCAACATATGGTAGGAGTGCTGTGTTTGGGGTCTGTACGCTCCAGACCAGCTAACTGTCCACACGCCAGCCTCTATGGAGGTGTTTGTTGGGTATACAGGTAACGTGTAGGTATACACACGACTATTAACCTTAATCATACAGTAAGAGTTTAGTCTTCCAGATGCCGTCTCTGGGGTTAGTATTATATTAGGATAATAAAGAATACTCCATTTGAAGTTGTTTAAAAAGTTCATTTTAAGAACCAAATGAGTCTTTTTCTGTCCCGATGAACTCATTTTAGAATCAAAATCAGCTGTGTTTAACACCTTTAGCATGAGTTCAGCAGCAATCTGACAGTCTATCACATGCACAGCGGATTGCTTTTGTACTTAAATGAAAACAGCATAAACACGATGGCTTTTTAACGGGCAAAGATGGACGAGGAGCTCGTTGTTGGATCAGAATAACAGTGGATTCCCGTCTGTTCAGGTGTGATGATCTGTGTATGACAGGAGACGGATCTAACAGGCGTTTTCATTATTTCTGGAAGAAGTAGCTCTACCTGCATGAAGTAACTCTCCAGTAGAAGTTCCATCTCCTCAGCGTGGTCTATACCCAAACTGCTCTCCTCACTAAAACACAAATACTGTTAAGGGTGCTCGAAAACCTTTTAGTTCAGCAACAAAAACAGATCAGATCAGTGACGGGTGGCGACGAGGCGAGTTCAGCTTTCATTAGGTTATCAGTGCATTTGGTACACGGAGGCAACACGAGCTCCCTTCAAATGCCTGAATGGTGCCGAGAGAACGTGTCTGATGTTGCATCAGAAGATGAACGTCTCAGCTCCTGTCCTGATCCTTGGCTGAGATGAGGAATTTCATGTTTGAGGTCATTTTCTGGCAGAAACAAAGGTTGAGTTAAAGAGTTCACAGAGTTTCTGACCTCAGCCTCACTATCAAGCCAGGCACACGCTAAACACGTCCTCTCCGAGATGAAGAAGGCTTTGATCTTTTGTTTTCTTTTAACTAACACAGAGGGCCATTCCTGATCCTGCAGGGCCAGTTTACCACATGTTTTAGTTGTTTCCCTGCTCCAACACATCTGAATTTAATCGGCTGGTGATTTCCAGGCTTCTGCAGAAGATGATAAGCTGCTGCACAGGTGCTTCAACCATTGAATCCAGTAGAGGAACAACTAAGACATGCTGGACACCGGCCCTCCATGACCAGGATTGGACGCCCCTGAACTAACACAACCCGCTTCCACTTCAGGTTTTATGGAAGTGTATATGACTGTAGATTCACTTACAAAACTCTTGGGTCTGTCCATTTGGTGAGACAGAGTTCTTCAATCATCTCATCCTCATCCAGGACCTTCAGCAGAGAGTCCTTGAAAACCTTTATGTCTGTTTCCAACTCTGAGAGGCTGCCAGACACACCCAGACGAGTGTCAGACACAAAAGAAACGTGCTGTTATCCGTGTTCAGGTCTGACACGCGTGTGCTTTACCTCTTGCTGTTCTGTAACAGTATGTGCAGCTTGCTTCTGTCAGCAGAAAGGATTTTAGGATCCACGAGGGACTCCAGATTGTCCAGGAGTCCCGGTTCAAGGTCGTTCAGCCGGGTTTGTAAAGTGTTTACCTGCCGACGGAGTAAGGCGATAAGCGTGAACACATCTAACCTCATCTTAAAGCTAAGCTTCAGGCACCTTGTGCTGCAGGATGGCCTCCAGCGCCCTGAACTCAAAGGGCAGAGAGTGTGTCTGTGATGCTAGCTGAGGGGCGAGATCCAGCACCAGCCAGCGCTCCAGTCCCAAACCACGAAAATCCAACACCAGTAGGAACGTCGGGGTCAGGATGGCTTTCAAAGACTGCAAAGAAAAGTGAGCGGATTCATTTTTAAGATGTTTTCTAATCACCACAATCGATGCAGCATCAGACTTCAGCACCTAAAGTTATTTTCATTAAGCTGACTTTGTTCCAGAGGTCCCTCTGAGTTTCTCTAGCTGTGTTACGTTGTGCTTCATGCCCACAAGCACATTTCAAAGTCCGTAGTCTCAGTAGCTGACTCTGACCTGTAAATATTTGCAGAGATTGATGAAAGCCCTCTGATACCCTACAACAACGGGGTTGTGTTGATTTTCTATAGCAGGAAACGGGCAGACCAATCAGAATCAGCTCCTGCATCCTGGGTCTGTAGGTGATATAAGGCAGCTGTAGGGAGACGCTGCAGATGCGGATCTCACCACACAAATAAAACATCAAAGGCTGTCGATGCAACAGGTAACGCACCAGCCCTCCTTCAGATCATTTTCACGTTGACCGCTCCATGTTGGATTAAATCCATTACCCACTCAACACCAGCTAAGGAGTGTCGTCTGACTGCAGGATGGCGGTGGAGCTGCTCGGCCTGCTGCTTCTGCTCGCTCTCAGCCACGCAGAAAAAGACACGTGTTTAAAATCTGCTGCCAGTTGCGACGAGTGCATCCAGTCAGACTCTGCGTGTGCCTGGTGCACCTCCCCTCATGCTCAGGTTCGATGTTCAACTGCGGCCGGGCTGCAGAGTGCAGGCTGTCATCAGAGATTCATTTATAACCCTAAAGGCAGCACGCAAGTGGTCAGAAATGACACCAGGTGAGCACTGACTACTCCGTGATCTCTTCAAGTCTGTAAACAACATTTCCGCTCGTTTGAAACGGACTCGGAAATCTAATGAAATGTTTTTTTTCTAATAGGCACTTGAAAGCAGTGAGAATAGATGTTAAACTTCTCTTTTACCTGCCGACATTTATGACTTCTCACACAAGCCTTCTTCATGGGCTGTCCAGATGTGATGTGCCTATTAGAAGAAACCATTTCACTAATTTCCCTACCGAGGCACAATGAACCTCACCTCCACGACTCAGAAAACTTCGGGGACATTTAGATCTGATCACCTCCCTGGTGATTTCTGCAGGAGTGGTGCAGCAGATTCCAGAACTTTCTTCCTGCAGCCCCAGGAGGTCTCCCTCCATCTGAGGCCAGGAGTAAGACAGTCTTTCCCTCTCACCGTTTCCATGCCAACAGACCAGTCGTATCTACCCATGGACCTTAGCGACGTGCCAGCTGGGGTCAACATCACATTCAGACGCGATACAAAAGGAAACCTCCACCTCTTACAGGCCAGAACTTTTGTTTTCCTTAGAAGGTGTTACTTCCTGTTTGTGTTCTTTCAAAAGAACCAAAGTGATTTGTTATCAGTCCCTTTCGTTTCCCATTAGGTGACTGTGGAAGCTGCAGAGTGTCCCAGTAACGGGACTGGACCCTGGTCCATTCTTCTCACACCCCGACACATTTCCCTCAGTGTGAAGTTAGAAATAACACTCGTGTGTAAGCAATCAGAAACTCAGCACACGAACAACAAGCAGCACCGGGGGGTAAGATGGCCGGCGTGTCCTCGATGTGACGCAGAGTGTAAACGTGTTCTCTGCAGGTCGGTGTAACTGCACAGGAGGCCGGGAGGAGAACAGCCCTGGCTGCAGCGGCCGCGGGGCTCTCATCTGTGGCCAGTGTGAGTGCCCCGAGCCTTACATTGGACAACAATGCCAGACAAACAGCGACCCTCCTTCATCGTGGGATGAAATCCTGTGTCGCTCACACCCAACTGCACCGGTGTGCAGCGGCAGGGGCAGCTGTGTGGAGGGCATGTGTGAATGTAACAGGAGGGGAAATCCAACAGAAGTCTACAGCGGGCGATACTGTGAGTGCAGCAACTTTGAGTGTTCGTACCACAACGACAGGTAGAGTACAGCAGTGTGATCTGTAAACAAATAGTTTCTTAACATTTAAAATGGGGGAAAAAAACATTTTCACCCAACAGGCTGTGCGGAGGGAAGGGGAGGTGTGAATGTGGACGGTGCGCGTGTTCTCCCGACTGGATTGGCGAGGCCTGCAGTTGCTCCACGGACACAACTTCCTGTGCGGCAGCAGCAAACCCGATGCTGTGTAACGGCAAAGGCTTGTGTGTGTGCGGCAAGTGTGAATGCGAGCCACCATACAGCGGCCCCACCTGTGAGGACTGTCCCGTTTGCTGACGGGAGCTAACACAAACCGGTGAGAACAGATGTTTACCTCCCAACATCTGTGCAGCTTAGAAACATTCGCTGACGCATCGATGTTTCTTTGTGCTCTGGTAACTTCTGCAACGTGCACGGGGCAGGAAGACATTTCAACTCCCCCGGCAGGTGAACGTCTCATCTGTACTTCTTACCATTTCTGCTGTTCTGCTCGTTTTAATATTGGTGTGGGACACTTCTTCACTTCTACGCTAAAGCTCTGCTGTGCGACTTCCCTGCTGTGGAAACAGTGGAAGCTAAAGAAGATCTTCCAATAAACACATAAAAATGGTAAAACATGCAGTCAGGATCATTCGTGGTTTTATTTTCTATCCCACCATCTCCTGTCACCATCAAATATCATAATAAATCCAAAGCCTTCCTAAAACTGAAGACCTAGTGTTGTGTTTATGGGGCTAACTCCAGTTTTATCACTCTGCTGCCCTCAGACTAAAGACTTTTTATGCCTTTAGTCTCAAACTCAGCTGTACTGAAATGTCGCATTAGTGGGATTGTTCCTGGAAGGACTAGTCCATGGCTGAACCGAAGTACAACCATCTGCATGCACCTCTAATGGTTTGGATTGAACTGATAATAAGATGTTTTCAGATAAAAAGCCAATCAGAAAACTAGAAAATGAACATACAGCCATTCGTATGATGATGCAGTTGTTTCTGGTAGAGAGGCTGGTGCTGTGCTGGAAGCGAAGGTCTCTGGCCTGAAGACCCAGCTCCTGGTAAAGTTCTGTCTTCTTCTTTTCTGTGAAATATGACGAGCGTAACGTAGACACATCCACCATCAAAGGGTCACAACGGCAAACACCCGCCAACATATGAACGAGCTTTTATCATATTTGTATAAAAAACACTGAATATGATAAATATACTGACACTTACCGAATGATGTCACATTTCCATCCTGGTCGAACTTCATCTGTCACAAAACAAACAGAACTAATTCACATCGTTTAAGTTTAACCACAACAGAATGAATGCTGCTTACTAGATGAAAATTCATTTGATTTTTGACAGTTTACAAAGCTTCTCAAAGACAGTTGACTCCTCACCACTATAAAGGTGGGAGACACACTGGAAAGAGGAGCATCTGTCACCCTCCGGCGGATTATGGATGCTGTGGAAAGAATGATCTCAAATATAAAGCAGAACAAACCAGCAAAAATATTTTAAACACTTTTCTATTTCCAGTTTGTCAGTTGAGAAGAATAATCTCATAAAAGTGTGAGAATCCATCTTCCTGTCCTGTGTGACCAGTTTCTGCAGCGCTAAACTAAGCATTTGTTGTAAACCTTCTCCAGATTATCCAGGATAAGCTTAGATCTGACTTGTTGGTAGATTTCATCTCGATATGAAATGATCAAAGTGGCTCGTACAAAAAGATCTCTACTAGTTTAAGGTGATTTATAAGATTTTTCTTTAATAGAACTGTTGCAGAACATTTAGCCCCCCCCCCCCCCCCCCCCTTAGTTTGCAGGTGTCGTTCATCTAACAGAACTGACCCAAATCTTGATACTACCACCTCCGTGTTTTAGAGATGGGACTGGTAACATTTTTAACAGAACAGACCCAAACCTTGATACTACCACCTCCGTGTTTTAGAGATGGGACTGGAACATTTTTATCTAACAAAACACATCACTTTGTTGGGTTGCACCCCTGTGCTGTGTACATTTTCTCAGTTGTCTAAATTCACTGTTTTCTTATGAACACGGTAACATTTTGCCCAGTACTATATGCATGATGGTGTTTTTAAAATAAAGATATGTGATTCATCTGGGATTGTCTTTGCTTTACTGGTGATGGTGTGAATCTTACCTGGCCATGCTGCACCTCCTTGCAGCAGGAGCTTCCTTCTCAGCACCGCACATCTCGACAGGGACACATTTGTGCAAACATCTCTGTAGCTCCTGCTGAACACCGCCGCCTTCCCGTTTCCAAAAGGCACGCTGTGCTTCAGCTGGTGACTCACAGTTCGGACACTCCAGAGGACGAGTGTCCCACCAAGTCTTGATGGCAAAGGGCAGAGAGAGCTGAAAAGGCGCTTCGGAGGAAACCTGCCAACAACAGATATCCTGGAGGAGTTCTCGCAGCCAGCCAGCAGCAGTCTGTGAAGTTTAACCTCAACACCGGCAAAACACGCAGCCTTCACACAGGCTGCAGCCATGCTGGAGGTTATCACCGCAGCGAAGAAGTCATTAAAGCCGTGTCAGCAGGGAATAAAGAGACGCTTCTGCCTCCATGAGAACATGAGAGTCCAGCTGTGGGTTAAAAGTTCCTACGAGTTACCCCAAAGTTGTTTTCAGGGAGTCCAGCCTCGTAAATATCAACGACAAGACAAAGTTATAAGTGTTAAAGTAATGCTGGAGGAAGTGGAGCTGTGTATTATTTACACAGTTTAAAGCTCCTCTAACCTTTTTACCAACAGCGCTCTTTACCTCCGCGTCTTGTTTCTTTGCTGGTATCACGGTTCGCGGTGACATGTACCAAAAACACAAGAGGCACCAGTGGCCAACTGGTAACCAGCGAGTCTCCCGAATCAACACGTGAGGTGGTGTTTAGGTCGGAAAACGTAACTCTTCAAGTTAGCATAACAGCTAGTAGCGCAGCGACAGCAGGGGTTCGCACCATGTATGTCACAAGGCTCCATGCGGCGTAACATGCAGGCGGGGGTAGTTCACTTCTACAGCCTGAGTTTAAGAGCAGATACTGGATGTCTAATACATGTGTTGATATTAAATTATCAGTTTTATTGCAACAAATGTTCCCGTTGGCAAATGCTTCCACGCAAATTAAAAAGCCAATTGGTACCCTCGCTGCGCGCAGTTTCTTTAGCTGGGTTGTGAAACGGCAGATTGTAAAGGAGTGTCCATTAGAGGCCATAATGCACCGCGGTATTGCCAAAAACCGGATATCACTATGTGCCATGATTTAAAAATACTCAAATTATAATTTACGAACGTCTATTTAAAAAAAAAAATATATATATATATATATATATATATATATATATATATATATATATATATATATATATATATATATATATATATACATACATTTATATTAATAGGGGTGGTGACAATAGTAAAATGGAAGGTTTGATTTCTGAATTCTGAGATTTTATTTTCACAAAAACTATTGATTTCAAAGTAAAATTTACGAGTATTGTATCAGAAAAAAATCTCCCGATTTTACTCGCTTTTTATTCTTATATTGTCTAAATTGCTTGTTTTGTATAATATTTTTAAACAACCTGCTAGTTTACATATTTGTTTTTGTCACTGTCACTTTTCCAGGTGTTGTGCCATAAATCGACTCACTGCCAAAAAATGATTAGCTTAGTTTTGTCCAGTTCGGAAGTTTAAAGTTCATATTTGGAGACCAACCTTCACAGTTTGGAGGCTCACGCTGGTGAGGAAACACCATTAGTTCTAGTAACACCTGGGCTCCCAAGGCCTATTCTGACAGGATGGATGTTACGGGACCCTTAAGTGTTGCTATTTGTCTTAAACGTTCGCAATGAGGATATATTAATCTATGGCGTTTGAAGCGTGCCACAACCCGTGCACGCGGATTGGGTCCACAGCGCGCGTGTGAACGGGACTCGCGAGCGAAAATATACATGGCGAGAAATATGCGATTGAAAGGTGGTTTGTGGTAAGAACTGGCTTTCTTTATGTTACAGCCTTGATACTAAAAAATAAACAAAATGGCGCCCTGTATTGAATGTAAACGTTGTATAAATGTAAATAAACAATTCTCCAGCGATTTGATTTTTTTCCCCTACCTTTCTTTAGTGGCTAATCATTTTTTGGCAGCAAGTCGATTTATGGCACAACACCGGCAGCTGGGCTATTTGTTATTGTCAGAAAACTCAATCAAACGGGAAATATGGTAGATTCCTGTTGTGCCCCAGGATGCAGAACAGATGCGGACAAGATAAGGGAAGAGCCTTATACAGGATTCCCCAAGATCCGGAACGCCGTAAACGTTGGATGTGTCATGTGAATAGATACAGTGTGTATGCCTTTAAGACTTGCCTGAAGTGGGAGGAGTTTAGAAGGAGTTCGGCGGGCTGGGAAATAAACACGACATGAGCTGAAGGACGTTGAGTCATTTTATTACATTGGTTGTACTTAGAACATGGTGTCAGAAGTTAAGCGGTGAATATGGCCAAGTTTAACCCTCCCGACAACTTTGACTTCACCCGCCCGGAGCAGTGGCCGGAGTGGAGGCAGCGGTTCCAGCGTTACCGGCTAGCAACTAAGCTAAACCTTGAGGATGGTGCTGTGCAGGTTAGCACACTACTCTACGCGCTTGGCAAGGAAGCAGAACAAATGTTTAACACTCTGCGGTTCGTTGAGGAGGAGGATGAGGAGGACTATGACACGGTATTGGAAAAGCTAAATAATTACTTCATTCCAAAAGTTAACGTCATCCACGAATGAGCACGGTTTTACCTCCGCTCGCAAAAGAAGGGTGAGTCCGCGGAGGAATACATACGTACACTCTATGAACTGGCCGAGACCTGTCAGTTTGGTCCAGCGAAGATTGAAAACATTCGCGACAAGTTAGTGGTTGGGATCCTGGATAAAGACATGTCAGAGAAACTACAGTTGAAAGCTGACCTCACACTGGAGAAAGCCGTGGAGATGGTGAGACACTCTGAGCAGATAAAGGGGCAAGTTAACCAGCAAGCTAAGGCTGACACGGGAGATGCAACATTTCTGAGTGAGGTCACACATTCTTGTACCTGTGACTGCAGGGATGCAGCAGCTCTGAGTGAGGTTAGACACAATGTGCGTGCTGCGCCTTCCCAACAACACAGAGGAAGAGAGAGGGCGCGGGGTGGCGGCGGGCCCCAGGCGCCAGGGCAACGCGACGGCAACGCTGCAGAATCTAAATGCTTCAGGTGCGGACGGGATCACAGGAGCAATACGCTGTGTGCAGCCAGGCAAGCAAAATGCAGAAACTGCCATAAAATTGGACACTTTGCCGCCGTGTGCCGCTCGGCAAGAGTAAATGAAATAACAAGAAGAGAAAGGCTGGATGAAAATTACAACGAGGGGCACTTCCTGGGCGAGATAAAAACAACACATCTTCATGTAACTGACTCTAATAAGCCATGGACTGTCAAACTAAACATCTGCGGTACCTCTGTCAGCTTCAAAATTGATACTGGTGCAGATGCCAGTGTAATTTCAGAGGACACATATCATCGCCTCAACAGCTCGCCCCAACTATCAAGCGCCCACACAGTTTTCGACAGCCCTGGTGGAAGGCTCAACTGTCTAGGACTGTTCACTGCCACTACAAAATATAAAGGGCAAAGTTTCAGGTTCAACATCCACGTTATGGAAACAACTAATGGTAGCAACTTATTAGGCCGTGATGTTGCTGTGGCGATGGGACTGGTGAGGAAAATGGAAGAGGTGAGAAGCACGTTCGGGACGGATCTAGGCCTCCTAAAAATAAAACCTGTGAAAATACATCTGCAGGACGACGCTGTCCCATACAGCGTCAGCACAGCAAGGAGAGTGTCTGCCCCCCTTCTCTCTAAAGTCGAGATCGAGCTCGACAGGATGCTGAAATGCAATGTCATAGAAGAAATAACAGAGCCAACAGAGTGGTGTGCTCCCATAGTTCCAGTCCCTAAGAAAAATGGTGAGGTACGGATTTGTGTTGATTTGAAGAGACTGAACATGGCGGTGAAGAGGGAACGATTTGTCCTACCCACCATAGATGATATATTGCCGAGGCTAGCAGAGTCTCGAGTATTTTCTCTACTGGATGCAGCAAGCGGCTTCTGGCAAATCCCACTTGAGAGAGGGACAGCTAAACTAACCACGTTCATTACCCCAGTGGGTCGGTTCTTTTTCAAGCGACTGCCCTTTGGAATCTCCAGTGCGCCAGAAATTTTCCAGAGGGAAATGTCTGTGCTGTTCAGAGGACAGGAGGGAGTGGAAGTGTACATGGATGACATCCTCGTCCATAGCAGAGATGATAAAGAACACGAAGAGAGACTCCAAAATGCTCTGCGTATCCTGAAAAGTGCAGGCCTAAAACTGAACAATGAGAAATGTTTCCTCAGACAAAGACAGCTGAGCTATTTGGGACATCAAATCGGCGGTGATGGCATTCAGCCTGATCCCTCTAAAGTAGCTGCCATCACAGAGCTACAGCCCCCAACTGATGTGCCTGGCTTGAGGAGGTTCCTGGGCATGGTCCATTACCTTGGACGCTTCCTGCCCAACCTATCTGATGTGATAAAGCCACTCAATGACCTGTTGAGGAGTGAAACAGTGTGGACCTGGGACACAGCACAAGATAACGCATTCAACAAGGTAAAACAACTCATTTCCACCACACCTTCACTTGCATTCTATGATGTAACCAAACCAACCGTGGTGAGTGCAGATGCGAGTAGCTACGGGCTAGGTGGGGTACTGTTACAGAGACACTCAGATGGACTGAAACCAATAGCTTTCTGTTCAAGATCATTGACTGAAGCTGAGATGCGCTATGCACAAATAGAGAAAGAATGCCTGGCTGCAGTTTGGTCCTGCGAGAGATTTTCCACTTACCTATATGGCCTGGACAACTTTACAGTCCATACAGACCACAAACCGCTGGTTCCCCTAATTAACAACAAAGATCTTGAAAGGGTCCCCTTGAGGTGCCAGCGGTTGCTGATGCGGATGATGAAGTTTAACCCCATCGCAGAGTATGTGCCGGGGAAAACACTGACAGTAGCCGACATGCTTTCCAGACAGCCATTACCTGTAATAACAAGTGAAGTGTCCGAGCTAACGTATGATGTTTCAGTGTTTGAAGATGCAGCTCACATGGCATGGCCAATGTCACCCTCCAAACTGGAACGGATCAAGCAGGAGACGAGTGTGGATTATGACCTGCAGGTGGTGAAAAGATTGATCTTGGAGGGATGGCCAAAGTATGTGGGGAGCGTACCCGCACAAGCTAAAGCTTATCACCACTGCAGTAACAGCCTGTCAACGTCAAAGGGTCTTGTGCTGTATGGAGACCGCATCGTGATTCCTCACAGTATGAGAAAAGAGATCCTTCACCGGTTACATGATGGACACCAAGGCATCACCAAGTGTAAGGAACGAGCGCGCCTGAGTGTGTGGTGGCCCGGACAAGGGAAGGACATCCCAGCTAACAGGGAACGTTCCCATAACTTTCGCTAACATTCTTTAAAAGTTTTTTTAATGTTAGTACATAACGTTGCTAAAGTAATGTTTTCAAAATGTTCTTTGAACGTTATTAATGTTGCTGTAACGTTGATAGAAAATGTTCTTAGAAGATTGTTATAAGAACGTTGTAACAACATTATTTCTGCATGATGAAAGTTCTCATAACGGTGATAGGAAACGTTTTTATAACAATGTTCTCTGAACGTGTATATAATGTTATTGTGATTGATCAAAGTTCTCAAAATGCTGAAAGAAAACATTCCTAGAACCATGTTCTTGTAACGTCTTTACAACGTTATTTATGGTTGATGAAAGTTCTAACAATGTTTGTTAGAAAACATTCTTTGAACCACATTATTGGAACGTCTTAACAACGTTATTCATGACTGATGAAAGTTCTCATTATGTTGTTTGAAAACATTCATAGAACCTTATACTCGGAACGTTTTCACAACATTATCTGTGATAGATGAAAGTTCTCACAATGTTGCTGGAAAACATTTTCAGAACCACATTCTTATAATGTCTTTACAACGTTATTCATGATTGATGGAAGTTGTCATTACGTTGTTAGAGAACAATTTTAGAACCACATTCTCGGAACATGGTAACAACGTTATTTATGATTGATGAAAGTTCTCTTAGTGTTGTTAGAAAACATTCTTAGAACCACGTTCTTATAATGTCTGTACAACGTTATTCATGATTGATGGAAGTTGTCATTACGTTGTTAGAGAACAATTTTAGAACCACATTCTCGGAACATGGTAACAACGTTATTTATGATTGATGAAAGTTCTCTTAGTGTTGTTAGAAAACATTCTTAGAACCACGTTCTTATAATGTCTGTACAACGTTATTCATGATTGATGAAAGTTCTCATAATGTTGATAGAGAACATTTTTAGAACCACATTCTCGGAACATGGTAACAACGTTATTTATGACTGATTAAAGTTCTCTTAGTGTTGTTAGAAAACATTCTTAGAACCACGTTCTTATAATGTCTTTACAACGTTATTCATGATTGACGAAAGTTCTAATAATGTTGATAGAGAACATTTTTAGAACCAGATTCTCGGAACATGGTAACAACATTATTTATGATTGATGCAAGTTCTCTTAGTGTTGTTAGAAAACATTCTTAGAACCACGTTCTTATAATGTCTTTACAACGTTATTCATGATTGACGAAAGTTCTAATAATGTTGATAGAGAACATTTTTAGAACCAGATTCTCGGAACATGGTAACAACATTATTTATGATTGATGCAAGTTCTCTTAGTGTTGTTAGAAAACATTCTTAGAACCACGTTCTTATAATGTCTTTACAACGTTATTCATGATTGACGAAAGTTCTAATAATGTTGATAGAGAACATTTTTAGAACCACATTCTCGGAAGATGGTAAAAACGTTATTTATGATTGATTAAAGTTCTCTTAGTGTTGTTAGAAAACATTCTTAGAACCACATTCTTATAATGTCTGTACAACGTTATTCATGATTGATGAAAGTTCTCATAACGTTGTTAGAGAACATTTTTAGAACCAGATTCTCGGAACATGGTAACAACGTTATTTATGATTGATGAAAGTTCTCTTAGTGTTGTTAGAAAACATTCTTAGAACCACGTTCTTATTATGTATTTACAACATTATTCATGATTGACGAAAGTCCTAATAATGTTGATAGAGAACATTTTTAGAACCACATTCTCGGAACATGGTAACAACGTTATTTATGATTGATTAAAGTTCTCTTAGTGTTGTTAGAAAACATTCTTAGAACCACGTTCTTATAATGTCTGTACAACGTTATTCATGATTGACGAAAGTTCTAATAATGTTGATAGAGAACATTTTTAGAACCACATTTTCGGAACATGGTAACAACGTTATTTATGATAGATTAAAGTTCTCTTAGTGTTGTTAGAAAACATTCTTAGAACCACGTTCTTATAATGTCTGTACAACGTTATTCATGATTGATGAAAGTTCTCATAACGTTGTTAGAGAACATTTTTAGAACCAGATTCTCGGAACACGGTCACAACGTTATTTATGATTGATGAAAGTTCTCTAAGTGTTGTTAGAAAACATTCTTAGAACCACGTTCTTATAATGTCTGTAAAACGTTATTCATGATTGATGAAAGTTCTCATAACGTTGTTAGAGAACATTTTAAGAACCCCTTTCTCGGAACATGGTAACAACGTTATTTATGACTGATGAAAGTTCTCTTAGTGTTGCTAGAAAACATTCTTAGAACCATGTTCTTATAATGTCTTTACAACTTTATTCATGATTGATGAAAGTTCTCATAACGTTGTTAGAGAACATTTTTAGAACCAGATTCTCGGAACATGGTCACAACGTTATTTATGATTGATGAAAGTTCTCTAAGTGTTGTTAGAAAACATTCTTAGAACCACGTTCTTATAATGTATTTACAACGTTATTCATGATTGACAAAAGTTCTAATAATGTTGATAGACAACATTTTTAGAACCACATTCTCGGAACATGGTAACAACGTTATTTATGATAGATTAAAGTTCTCTTAGTGTTGTTAGAAAACATTCTTAGAACCACGTACTTAAAATGTCTGTAAAACTTTATTCATGATTGATGAAAGTTCTCATAACGTTGTTAGAGAACATTTTAAGAACCCCTTTCTCGGAACATGGTAACAACGTTATTTATGACTGATGAAAGTTCTCTTAGTGTTGCTAGAAAACATTCTTAGAACCATGTTCTTATAATGTGTTTACAACGTTATTCATGATTGATGAAAGTTCTCATAACGTTGTTAGAGAACATATTTAGAACCAGATTCTCGGAACATGGTAACAACGTTATTTAAGATTGATTAAAGTTGTCTTCGTGTTGTTAGAAAACATTCTTAGAACCACATTCTTATAATGTCTGTACAACGTTATTCATGATTGATGAAAGTTGTCATAACGTTGTTAGAGAACATTTTTAGAACCCCTTTCTCGGAACCTGGTAACAACGTTATTTATGACTGATGAAAGTTCTCTTAGTGTTGTTAGAAAACATTTTTAGAACCACGTTCTTATAATGTCTTTACAACGTTATTCATGATTAATGAAAGTTCTAATAATGTTGATAGAGAACATTTTTAGAACCACATTCTCGAAACATGGTAACAACGTTATTTATGATTAATTAAAGTTCTCTTAGTGTTGTTGGAAAACATTCTTAGGACCACGTTCTTATAATGTCTGTACAATGTTATTCATGATTGATGAAAGTTCTCATAACGTTGTTATAGAACATTTTTAGAACCAGATTCTCGGAACATGGTAAAACGTTATTCATGATTGATTAAAGTTCTCTTAGTGTTGTTAGAAAACATTCTTAGAACCACGTTCTTATAATGTCTTTACAACGTTATTCATGATTGACGAAAGTTCTAATAATGTTGATAGAGAACATTTTTAGAACCAGATTCTCGGAACATGGTAACAACATTATTTATGATTGATGCAAGTTCTCTTAGTGTTGTTAGAAAACATTCTTAGAACCACGTTCTTATAATGTCTTTACAACGTTATTCATGATTGACGAAAGTTCTAATAATGTTGATAGAGAACATTTTTAGAGCCACATTCTCGGAAGATGGTAAAAACGTTATTTATGATTGATTAAAGTTCTCTTAGTGTTGTTAGAAAACATTCTTAGAACCACATTCTTATAATGTCTGTACAACGTTATTCATGATTGATGAAAGTTCTCATAACGTTGTTAGAGAACATTTTTAGAACCAGATTCTCGGAACATGGTAACAACGTTATTTATGATTGATGAAAGTTCTCTTAGTGTTGTTAGAAAACATTCTTAGAACCACGTTCTTATTATGTATTTACAACATTATTCATGATTGACGAAAGTCCTAATAATGTTGATAGAGAACATTTTTAGAACCACATTCTCGGTACATGGTAACAACGTTATTTATGATTGATTAAAGTTCTCTTAGTGTTGTTAGAAAACATTCTTAGAACCACGTTCTTATAATGTCTGTACAACGTTATTCATGATTGACGAAAGTTCCAATAATGTTGATAGAGAACATTTTTAGAACCACATTTTCGGAACATGGTAACAACGTTATTTATGATAGATTAAAGTTCTCTTAGTGTTGTTAGAAAACATTCTTAGAACCACGTTCTTACAATGTCTGTACAACGTTATTCATGATTGATGAAAGTTCTCATAACGTTGTAAGAGAACATTTTTAGAACCAGATTCTCGGAACACGGTCACAACGTTATTTATGATTGATGAAATGTCTCTAAGTGTTGTTAGAAAACATTCTTAGAACCACGTTCTTATAATGTCTGTAAAACGTTATTCATGATTAATGAAAGTTCTCATAACGTTGTTAGAGAACATTTTAAGAACCCCTTTCTCGGAACATGGTAACAACGTTATTTATGACTGATGAAAGTTCTCTTAGTGTTGCTAGAAAACATTCTTAGAACCATGTTCTTATAATGTCTTTACAACGTTATTCATGATTGATGAAAGTTCTCATAACGTTGTTAGAGAACATTTTTAGAACCAGATTCTCGGAACATGGTCACAACGTTATTTATGATTGATGAAAGTTCTCTAAGTGTTGTTAGAAAACATTCTTAGAACCACGTTCTTATAATGTATTTACAACGTTATTCATGATTGACAAAAGTTCTAATAATGTTGATAGACAACATTTTTAGAACCACATTCTCGGAACATGGTAACAACATTATTTATGATAGATTAAAGTTCTCTTAGTGTTGTTAGAAAACATTCTTAGAACCACGTTCTTATAATGTCTGTAAAACTTTATTCATGATTGATGAAAGTTCTCATAACGTTGTTAGAGAACATTTTAAGAACCCCTTTCTCGGAACATGGTAACAACGTTATTTATGACTGATGAAAGTTCTCTTAGTGTTGCTAGAAACCATTCTTAGAACCATGTTCTTATAATGTGTTTACAACGTTATTCATGATTGATGAAAGTTCTCATAACGTTGTTAGAGAACATATTTAGAACCAGATTCTCGGAACATGGTAACAACGTTATTTATGATTGATTAAAGTTCTCTTCGTGTTGTTAGAAAACATTCTTAGAACCACATTCTTATAATGTCTGTACAACGTTATTCATGATTGATGAAAGTTGTCATAACGTTGTTAGAGAACATTTTTAGAACCCCTTTCTCGGAACCTGGTAACAACGTTATTTATGACTGATGAAAGTTCTCTTAGTGTTGTTAGAAAACATTTTTAGAACCACGTTCTTATAATGTCTTTACAACGTTATTCATGATTAATGAAAGTTCTAATAATGTTGATAGAGAACATTTTTAGAACCACATTCTCGAAACATGGTAACAACATTATTTATGATTAATTAAAGTTCTCTTAGTGTTGTTGGAAAACATTCTTAGGACCACGTTCTTATAATGTCTGTACAATGTTATTCATGATTGATGAAAGTTCTCATAACGTTGTTATAGAACATTTTTAGAACCAGATTCTCGGAACATGGTAAAACGTTATTTATGATTGATTAAAGTTCTCTTAGTGTTGTTAGAAAACATTCTTAGAACCACGTTCTTATAATGTCTGTACAACGTTATTCATGATTGATGAAAGTTCTTATAACGTTGTTAGAGAACATTTTTAGAACCAGATTCTCGGAACATGGTAAGAACGTTATTTATGATTGATTAAAGTTCTCTTAGTGTTGTTAGAAAACATTCTTAGAACCATGTTCTTATAATGTTTTTACAACTTTATTCATGATTGATGAAAGTTCTCATAACGTTGATAGAAAACATTTTAAGAACCACATTCTCGGAACATGGGAACAACGTTATTTATGACTGATTAAAGTTCTCTTAGTGTTGTTAGAAAACATTCTTAGAACCACATTCTTATAATGTCTGTACAACGTTATTCATGATTGATGAAAGTTCTCATAACGTTGTTAGAGAACATTTTTAGAACCAGATTCTCGGAACATGGTAACAACATTATTTATGATTGATTAAAGTTCTCTTAGTGTTGTCAGAAAACATTCCTAGAACCACATTCTTATAATGTCTGTACAACGTTATTCATGATTGATGAAAGTTCTCATAACCTTGTTAGAGAAAATTTTTAGAACCAGAATCTCGGAACATGGTAACAACATTATTTATGATTGATTAAAGTTCTCTTAGTGTTGTTAGAAAACATTCTTAGAACCATGTTCTTATAATGTCTGTACAACGTTATTCATGATTGATGAAAGTTCTCATAACATTGATAGAAAACATTTTTAGAACCAGATTCTCCTGTATTAATGGCACCAGTTTGAACTCATTATCTGTATAAAAGACACCTGTCCACAGCCTCAAACAGTCAGACTCCAAACTCCACCATGGCCAAGACCAAAGAGCTTTCGAAGGGCACCAGGAAAAGAATTGTAGACCTGCACCAGACTGGGAAGAGTGAATCTACAATAGGCAAGCAGCTTGGTGTGAAAAAATCAACTGTAGGAGCAATTATCAGAAAATGGAAGACATACAAGACCACTGATAATCTCCCTCGATCTGGGGCTCCACGCAAGATCTCATCCCGTGGGGTCAAAATGACCATGAGAACGGTGAGCAAGAATCCCAGAACCACACGGGGGGACCTGGTGAATGACCTGCAGAGAGCTGGGACCACAGTAACAAAGGTCACCATCAGTAACACACTACAACGGCAGGGAATCAAATCCTGCAGTGCCAGACGTGTTCCGCTGCTGAAGCCAGTGCATGTCCAGGCCCGTCTGAAGTTTGCCAGAGAGCACATGGATGATACAGCAGAGGATTGGGAGAATGTCATGTGGTCAGATGAAACCAAAGTAGAACTTTTTGGTACAAACTCAACTCGTCGTGTTTGGAGGAAGAAGAATACTGAGTTGCATCCAAAGAACTCTATGCCTACTGTGAAGCATGGGGGTGGGAACATCATGCATTGGGGCTGTTTTTCTGCTAAGGGGACAGGACGACTGATCCGTGTTAAGGACAGAATGAATGGGGCCATGTATCGTGAGATTCTGAGCCAAAACCTCCTTCCATCAGTGAGAGCTTTGAAGATGAAACGTGGCTGGGTCTTCCAACACGACAATGATCCCAAACACACCGCCCGGGCAACAAAGGAGTGGCTCCGTAAGAAGCATTTGAAAGTCCTGGAGTGGCCTAGCCAGTCTCCAGACCTCAACCCCTTAGAAAATCTGTGGAGGGAGTTGAAAGTCCGTGTTGCTCGGCGACAGCCCCAAAACATCACTGCTCTCGAGAAGATCTGCATGGAGGAATGGGCCAAAATACCAGCTACTGTGTGTGCAAACCTAGTAAAGACCAATAGTAATCGTTTGACCTCTGTTATTGCCAACAAAGGTTATGTTACAAAGTATTGAGTTGAATTTTTGTTACTGACCAAATACTTATTTTCAACCCTGATTTACAAATAAATTCTTTAAAAATCCTGCCATGTGAATTCATGGATTTTTTTCCACATTCTGTCTCTCACAGTTGAAGTGTACCTATGATGTAAATTACTGACCTCTGTCATCATGTTAAGTGGGAGAACTTGCACAATCGGTGGTTGACTAAATACTTTTTTGCCCCACTGTAGTTCTGACAAGCTTTCTCTGTATTCATCTTATCTGTTTCTAATACATTCTACATTTTACTTTGATCTAGCTAAATAACTCACCCATAAGACAAAAATACATTAAAAAATTTATAATAATAATTTTCACATGAGAGTACTATCTTTCTAACATTTGTTTTATTGGTTCCCACATTTTTTCTAATTTCACTAGTCCCAGTCATAGTCTTGCATTAATTTGTTCCATTTTGTAGACCTGTCTAACTCTGTCTCTCCACTGTGCCACCCTTGGGGGTTCTGTGTCCAGCCATAAAACCTTAATACACTTCTTGGCAGTCATAAGCAGAATTCTGATTACGTATGTCTCCATTATGTGTGTAAGAATTTTTGTATAGCATTCCCAGTACAAACCATTTTAACTTAAATTGTAATTTCACCTTCCAGGTTCTTTCAATTTCTCCCTAACACCTTCCCAGAATGGTATGAATTTAGGGCAGAACAAAAGTATATGTGAAAAGTCTCCCACTAGCCCGCATTTTCTCCAACATAAATTTGAAACGTTACTATTTAAATCAAATCACTTTTTTTGTCACGTCACATGTGCAGGTACACTGGTACAGTACATGCGAATGAATTTCTTGTGTGCGAGCTCCACAGCAACAGAGTTATGCAAAAATACAGTAATGTAAAAACAAGTAAAATATAAAAATGGCTAATCTAAGTAATAATATGTATAAGTTGTAATGTATATACATTACTAAATGTTTATGCAAGTATATTATTATTATTTTTTTTAATATATTGTTCTACGTGTGTGCGTGTGAGTGTGTGAGTGTGTGTATAGTGTGTATATACGTGTTTTACAAATGAATAAAGTAAACAATAAGATAAGAGATATAAAACGTACAGAGGCTGGTATGTGCAAAACAGTGGCATTAATGTACAGTATGGAGTGTGTAATGTTGGAGTTTCAGTAGTGAGGGTGAGGTGTCTGCGAAGTGTTCAGCAGTCTGATGGCCTGATGGAAAAAACTGTCTCTCAGTCTGCTGGTTCTGGACCGGATGCTGCAGAACCTCCTTCCTGATAGAAGTAGTCTGAACAGTTTATGGCTGGGGTGACTTGAGTCCTTGATGATCCTCCCCGCTTTCCTCAGGCACCGCTTCCTGTAGATGTCCTGGAGGGAGGGAAGCTCACCTCCAATAATCCTTTCTGCACACCGCACTACTCTCTGGAGAGCTTTGTGGTTGTAAGCGGTGCTGTTGCCATACCAGGTGGAGATACATCCAGTGAGGATGCTCTCAATGGCACAGCGATAGAAGGTCCTGAGGATGCGGCGGCTCATGCCAAATCTTTTCAGTCTCCTGAGAAAGAAGAGGCGCTGCTGTGCCTTCTTCACTGTATTGTTCGTGTGCACTGACCACGTAAGATCCTCAGCCAGATGAACTCCAAGGAAACGGAAGCTGCTCACCCTCTCCACAGCGTCGCCGTTGATGATGATGGGGGTGTGTATTCCTCTGCTCCTCCCGGAAGTCCATTATCAACTCCTTTGTCTTTGTGACGTTGAGGGTGAGACGGTTGTCCTGACACCAGTGGGTCAGGGCGCTGATCTCCTCCCTGTAGGCCGTCTCATCGTTGTTGGTGATGAGACCTACCACTGTGGTGTCGTCCGCATACTTCACAATGATGTTGGAGTTTCTCGTGGCCGTGCAGTCGTAGGTGTAGAGTGAGTACAGGAGAAGGCTCAGCACACACCCCTGCGGAGCACCAGTGTTCAGTGTGACGGGGGATGAGGTGGTGCCGCCTAGTCTGACCACCTGGCGTCTGTCAGACAGAAAGTTAAGGATCCAGCTGCAGAGGGAGCTGCTCAGTCCAGACAGTTTCCTGTCCAGCTTAAAGGGAACAATGGTGTTGAATGCTGAGCTGTAATCTACAAACAGCATTCTCACATACGTGACATGATAAGTGGAGTTTTAAAGTATGCGCCTTCACCTTCCATTCAAATTCCCTCCAAGACAGACTATTAGTTAGTTTATGGCCTGCTTCAAGTGTTTCCTCCCATTCCTCATCTGTCATCATTATGTTCACTTCCAGTTCCCATTTTTCTTTAATATCTGTATTCTTAACAGTCAAATCCTGTTGTAAAGCTTTATATATTTTGAAATCAGTCCTTTTTTTTGACATGTCCTTTCTGTTTAACATATTCCTCCATATTCCTTGCTTGAATCTTTGCCTTATTTCGAAATAACTAGTCAATTAAGTGTGAGTATTGAGTGGTACTGGACTTCTGTAAAAATAATTTTCATAGGGATGAAGAAAGTACTCTGTCTGGCTGTCCTAAATAACATATTAAGCATGAAATTACGAATTATTGTGAAATTACACGCACAGGAAGTGCTTTTATTTTGTAGCATTTGCTCAGTCGGCTCTCGAAGCTTCTGGGCAGACCGAGAAGAAGAGCAGGGTCGGAGGTGCATTAACTGTCGGATGTCACGCTTCTGTTCTGCACTTGACAGTCGATGCTTCTGCACCACTGAGCTAAATGTAAGTAGCCACCATAAAAGTTGCTTAAATGTTTTTAAGACGGACATGGTGAGTAATGTTGGCCACGTAGCAAGCTAATATGCTAAGTCATCGTGTAAGTTAGCTGTGTTATTAACGTTGTGTGCGACTAAAGTCCGTTTATCAAATGAAACGAGCAGCGCTTTCTCATTATTGAAGGTTAGCATTACTTTAGATACTTTTTATTAGACTTCTAGAGACTTATTCCCTCCATTTTTGTCCCCTCCATTGTATTTTTTTTAAACGTGACGTTCTGAGAAAAAAATGAAAGCGGGAGCTCAGCGCCACCAAGTCAAACTTAAACGTCCATTTATTAAAAGTAAATGAGCAGTGGTCTCTTGTTCAGCGATGAAAAATCAGTCTGTGTTGTAAACTATTTTCCCCGTAGCACCTGTGCCATAGCTTTGCAAGCAGCCTGCTTTTTTAACCGTAGAAGAGGATTGTGACCGCAAGAGACGAAGCAGTGCTGTATCTCGATGCTATGTTCCCTCCTTCCCTCCATTTTTGTCTCCTCCATAGTTTTTTTAAAACGTGATGTTCTGAGGACAAAAAAAAAAAACAGGAAGTTCAGTTCGCTGGCGGGAGTTTGTCAGTTTTTGTGAAAAGTTTTATTTAATACACACATATACATCGAAATTTTGTTAATGTTTTTATCATCAAATTAACTAGTGCTCAGTTGCACATATCTTGAACCGCAGAACGCTGTTTCTATTAATTTCACAGTATTTTAGTGTTGTAATTTTGTCCTTACTGTACGCTGTTGCTACAGATTCTTTTCTTTAAATGTTATGTTTTTAGCTTTGTGTGGATAAGTCAAATTACACTTGAATCTTCTCACATAGCTTCATATATAGTGGAGGACTGCCTAAATTTTGCTGACTAACACAGATCTACCTTGTGATTACCAAAGTTTTTTTTCTCTACTGATTATGCTTCCTGGTGTAGATGTGTAAATGTAGAGTATCTGCGTTCCTATGAGCTGTCAGCCACACCGGGAAGCATGTCTATGAATCTAAAGTCAGACTTCAATGATCCAACCCCACTTTCTGCACACAAGATTGATGGCATGCTGCTGTTGACCCCCAAGAGGTTCATACAAGTGAGACAGAAGTAAGAACACTGGTGAGTAATTCTCACAATCTGTATTTTTGATGGCACATTCTAAATAACATGACTATATATGTATGTATGTATATATGTATACAGATTTGTCTTTTAAAACTCGCTTTGGCACAGAGGCTGTTATTCATGATTGTTAACATTCAAAAAACTTATGAAAGCCCTATGTTTTCTGTATTAAGGTGCTTTTAACTTAAATATCTCTTCATTTCTTTATTACAGTGATGGCGGCTGAAGCCCCACGAAACATGATCCTACGTGCTGTCGAATCTGACCGTGTAATTAAATTAAAACTTGACTCCTGTCCGGCCTCTTTTGATGAACTGATTAAGATTTTAAAAGAAAAACTGGAACTTGACTGTGATTTCAATTTGAAATACGAAGATCCAGACTTTGATGGAAGGCTCACTTGCCTTGTTGACATAGAGGAGTTACCACAAAAATCCTGTGTTCATATTTCCCTTACACAGGATTCTCGTTCTGTTGCATCAACTGATACCTTTTCAGATGTGTCATCCCCAGAGCGTCTAAGCAGATGGCCCCCAGGTCCTTTTCAGATTCCCAAATTTCCATTTGACATTGAGCTGACACGTAGAGATGTGAATACTGAATTTGAAAAGAATGAAAGACTTCAGTTGTCAAGAATCTGGCATCTACCATATATACAGTAGGTTCAAGGCTTACCCTAGTGACAAAGAAATAGCAATGGTCTTGTGAGCAAACATCATGTTTAAAAGAAGCAGGATCTGACAGTGGTTGGAATGGATGGAAAAACAGCATCAAGTTCAAAAAGGAAAATTACAGGACTAAGAAGAGAAGAGAAGAGCTGGATGTCAGGAGGTCTCCGTAAATGCTGGGAAAAGAAGCCAAAGAAACCCAGAGAATGAACCTTCCCATTCAAACATCCAAGCGTGCAGAACTTCCTGCCTAACTTTCCTCAAGGAGAAGACCCCTCTAGTCTGGGCTGTATGAGGCAGGCTGTTGTTGAGGAAGTAAAGAAGACTGAGAGAAACATATGTGTTATTAGCCGGATGATGCAGACAACATTTGCCTTGAGACGACAGACGAGTCATGTCCTGCCCTCCTGTGAAAGAGCTGATGGACCTCTGGCCTGCTCTTCATATGCCAGCTGAGGTAATGAGGATCAGCTCTTTCATCTGGTTTTATCTTTGACCATGCTATTTCACATTGCGTGTAGCGTTGCTGTATTTCATTCATCATAACTTAATAATTGTTTTTATTGTACTGTTCTTTCATTAATGCAGGTGTATGCAGAGTTTCAACGAATCACAAACCAGAACCGTCCTAACACCTTTTATGCGCAGCTAGATCGCCACACTCCTCATTTGATGGCCTTATTCAGACAGAAAGCTTCCAAAACTGGAAAGACTGCAAATGCTTTGGCTGACATTGTCAAAGCCCATGATGCACAGGTGAATATACAATTTACAGGTAATGTCTTTATGCTATGAGTATTGGAGCCACTGAAGAAAAAAAATATAGAATTCTGAGAAAATAAGTCATAAATCTGAGTTTAATCTCAGAGTTCTGACTGGTACCTAAAACAAAAAAAAAGGGAAATTGGGGAAGATTATGAGGGGGGATCAGAATTCTGACTTAAATCTTAAAATTCAGGCTTTTATTTTTTTGTTTGTTTTGATTTGGGTTTTTTTAACAAAAAATTCCTAAATAGTTTTTTGTTTGTTTTGTTTTAGGTTTATGAAAAAAGTCAGAATTCTGACTTAAATCCCAGAATTTTGAAAATATCTGAGTCTTTTTCTCAATTCTTTTTTTCTTCTTCAGTGACTCTAATACTCTTAGGCAATAAGGCAGTATTAGGGCCACTGAAGGAAACAATTGAATACTAAGATAAATGTCAGAATTCTGACTTTATTTATTTTATTTATTTTCAGATTTTTTTCTTCTTCAGTGGCCCTCATACCCCTCCGTATTATGTAATGTTAAACACTTCAAATTAACTTTTGAATTCAGCAGTTTATCATTGGATTTAGATGCAGATATCACTGTCTTGGAAAATTGGTCAGAGCAATTTGGCATTGAGTTTGATTAGTCAACTTGACAGTATTTACACTCTTAATCTTCTTAGGAATTGCATGATGTCCACACAAGGCGTACCACTGTTCTCCATGCCCTTCCTGTCTATCTGCGTGAGGAAACCTCTGGGTTTTTGAGGACATGTGTGGTAAGTCCCAGTATTGTAAATTTGAACAAATCATTCTATTTATTTATGCATAAAGACAACACACATGAACATTTTGGAAAATGTGCCATTGTTTCAACTACAAACCTTTGGCAAGATGTTTAAGCCTGCCACACACGAGAGCAATCAGCTGAGCAAACGGCCTCGAATGACTGTTTGCTCAGCAGATTGCTCGCCATGTGCGCCTGATTTTCACTGAGTTTTCTGCCTCTCGAGACGCTGAGGTGAATATCTGACCAGTTAGATATTTTCTGCCTCACAGGGGTAAAAACTCGCTGTGTGTGCACTACTGAGCTGCTGGCTGAGCTGAAATATTCTAGTGGCCAATCAAAGCACTTTCTCCGCTCACATGACCCCAAGATGTATTCAGATACAGCCCCTTACCTTGTCTGCGTGTCTGAAAAATAAACAAAACGGTACCTTGCGGATCGATGGGCCCACTGTTTCCATTACCCTTTCGGAAGGATTCTGGGTCTTCCAGGTGTGTCTCGGAGTAAATTGGCATAAACTCCTTGCCTGGTCCATCTTTCCAGCTACTGTACCCATATTTTCCTAACCTTGAAATGCCGGTGGCGGCGACATTTCGTCAACAAAAAAAGGATAGGCATTTCCTCCGTTTCCAGCTCTGTCTCTGTGTTGTTTCTTTTCTGACATGCAGACAGGGGGCTGCCATCTTGGGGTCATGTGAGCGGAGAACGTGCTTTGGTTGGCCACTAGAATATTTCAGCTCAACCAGCAGCTCGGTAATGCGCACACGGCGAGTTTTTACCCCTGTGAGGCGGAAAATATCTTAACTGGTCAGATATTCACCTCAGCGTCTCATGAGGTGGAAAACTCAGTGAAAATCTGGCGCACATGGCGAGGTATCTGCTGAGCAAGCGGTCATTCGAGACCGTTTGCTCAGCAGATGGCACTCATGTGTGGCAGGCTTTAAGGCACTGAGAAAATTTAACAATCACTGCAAAGAATTCAAGTAGCTTTCATTAGCATAACACAGGCACACACTGAAGCCATCTCACTTTATTCGTAAATGAGAGCACAAAGCAACAGAATGAACAGGAGTAGGGCTGGGCGATATGGCCTAAAATCAATATCACCATATATTGAAGATCTCACCTCGATAACGATAAGTAGACGATAACTACAGGAATGCGTAGCAACAATATTTGTCCACTAGATGGAGCTGTCTCGTGTATTACAATGACTAAAATTTTACATGACTCAAGGTGCTACAGCTTCTTAAAGGGACATAAATGTGGCCAACTTACACATCTTTTCATTTTTTTATTATCAAATTTATTGACATGGGAAAAATTATCTGGATGAGAGACAAGAACTTGGATAACGATAAATCTTTGACATGTTGCCCAGCCATAAACAGGAGTCTATCAGACTGCATTTATTGTTATTTACATGACAATCTACTGAAATAAAAATGGCCACAGTCAGAGTTTCAGTTCAAATATGATTAGTGTATGATCTCCCTTTCATTTTTGTAAGGATGATACCAATGAGCCGGACCTCAGGGATGCAGCA
The DNA here is from genome assembly GCF_043380555.1 of Nothobranchius furzeri. Taxonomy (NCBI): domain Eukaryota; kingdom Metazoa; phylum Chordata; class Actinopteri; order Cyprinodontiformes; family Nothobranchiidae; genus Nothobranchius; species Nothobranchius furzeri. Next base: position 41,161,448 of record NC_091745.1, on the reverse strand, counting down.
GTTGTCCTCCTGACAACCATCACCGATGATGCCGAGAGTCCAGTTACGTACGACCCAGTGAGAATCTCTTATCCTAGAGCAGTGGTTCCCAAACTTATTTAGCCGCGCACCCCCTTCTATGTCCCGACCATGTCGACGCACCCCCCAGCCACCACATCAGGGCATGGCTATATATATATATATATATATATATATATATATATATATATATATATATATATATATATATATCAGACGTCAAGCTAAACAGACAGGGTTAAAAATAATGATCGACCTTTTCCCCCATCACTTTCATTTTTTAAATAGTAATTAATAAACATTCGATACCATTATGATTTCCTTTGATTTAATTTTAAATAAATATTTAGAGTGTCCAGGTAGCACATCAACAATGCAATTTAACGGTTTTCTTAAAGTAGGAACGTTTAACCTGTGCGGCCAGAGCGCTCTCCTTCCTTCTGTTCTGCGTAAACCTGAGCTGATCACCTACTTGTGCGTAATCAAATGTCTATAGGGGACAAGATATAGCCATGAGGTTCACTTTTACCTCAGACCGACTTATTGCTGTTTTATGGTGTGGCTGAATCTGCGATCCGCTGCCACGCTGACTGGAACAACAAATGCTGCAACAGGGGTTGTAGTCAGGTTCGGAGTCACTGCTGGAGCGGACCCGACTTTAATACGTCATCCCAAAATAGAAGCTAATATCTTAATTTGACCTGGAATGAAAAATGTTTTAAAACCTCTTAAAAGTTTTTATCACAGAGGAGGCAGCGCTCATTTCTGGGGCGCCGGAGTTTGCGCAGCGTGCGCTCTTATTGAATCTGCGTGTGTGTGTGTGTGCGCGCGGCACAGCTCCATGAGGCGCTCCAGTCACCTCGCGTCGTTATCGGCGTTATTTAAACCAATGTTGTAAAATGACTTCTGCCCAGCCCAGATGTGCTCGCTTGTGCACCCGTGAGCCGTGGTTCAGCTGGCACGCGTCTGACCTCTGACAGACGCACTCTGAACTTCAGATCTCCGGCACGCTGTTAATAGCCTGAATGGGAATCATTTCTTATTTATTTAATTACATCCACAATGTTCTGTGTGTGAGGTTTACAATGTCAGAACACCTGCATGAGACAGGTGTTAATTACAATCTGCCAGAATGACTCACCACCTTCAGATTCCTCCAACACCGTTAAAAATGATCAAATACGGAACATATCGGCGTGCGCAGGCCAGAGTGCTGAAGCTCGTCGCATTGTTATTATGAAGCTAGGGCACATGTGGAGGACACGCGCGCGCGCGCAAAAATATACTTGTTTTCAATTATATTTATTGTGGCCACTTACGTTTTCTTTGGCCCACCCACAAATGAGTTTACGCTAATAGTGACATATGACAGACTTCTCTGAGCTCCGCAGCCATTACACTTTTCACCTCGCGCACCCCCTAGCGGCAGCTCGTGCACCACACTTTGGGAATCCCTGTCCTAGAGGGTGATGTGATTGTCAACCTCTCCAGGCTTCCTGATGCCTTCCTGGTAATGTTCAGCCTCATCTATGCCTTACATCTAGATTATCCGAAGGGACTGACCAACACATTTGAGTTCATGCAGAAAATCTTACTTGGTCTAAACTGTCACCCAAGCTGCAGAGTCAAAAATGACCTGATGTTACATGTGTAACTCAAAATCTTAAAGAGTGGTGGAGTCAGATGGCTCACTCTGTTAGAGCACTGTCCACATCCACAATGTAATTTACTATTTGTCTGCTCTTTAATTGTTGATGTTAAAGTAACACACCACCATTTGGGCAAATATGTTCATTTTCCACTTCTCCTTGAGTTAACCCTCCCACTGTCTTTATGGGTGACCCCGCGAGGAAAGTTGACCATTGAGCAGGGTTGATGGTTCATCCCTTGGGTCTATATGGCAGAGGTGAGGAGTGAGCACCACCTCACCCCTGTCACGTGGACCTCAAGGGATAAACCATCAACCCTGCTCAATGGTCAACTTTCCTCGCGGGGTCACCCATAAAGACAGTGGGAGGAACAGTTGAGTTTTACCTTTTCTCTGTTCGTCCAGCCGTTCTGAGTCTGGCAACTCCATTTGTGGCTTTAGTTTCTTCGTCTTCGTCTTCGTCTTCCTCCGCTTATCCGGGTCCGGGTCGCGGGGGCAGCATCCCAATTAGTCTTTAGTTTAGCATGAATAATTGAATCGGATTAGCCCATTAGAATCTAATGCTAATAGGCTAATCCGATTCAATACTCGACTGGTTTTATGCCAAATGGCATAAAGTACTCACTGACTTACTTGATAGTGGTTAGTGTAATTCATATTTTGTTAATGTTGAATTGATGTGCATCCTGATGTTGCTTTAAACCAGGGATTCCCAAAGTGTGCGCGAGCTGCCGCTAGGGGGTGCGCAAGGTGAAAAGTGTAATGGCTGCGGAGCTCAGAGAAGTCTGTCATATGTCACCATTAGCGTAGAAACTCATTTGTGGGTGGGCCAAAGAAAAAGTAAGTGGGCACAATAAATGTAATTGAAAACAAATATATTTTTGCGCGCGCGCGTCCTCCACATGTGCCCTAGCTTCATAATAACAATGCGCCGAGCTTCAGCACTCTGGCCTGCGCACGCCGATATGTTCCGTATTTGATCATTTTTAACGGTGTTGGAGGAATCTGAAGGTGGTGAGTCATTCTGGCAGATTGTAATTAACACCTGTCTCATGCAGGTGTTCTGACGTTGTAAACCTCACACACAGAACATTGTGGATGTAACTAAATAACAAGAAATGATTCCCATTCAGGCTATTAACAGCGCGCTGAAGATCTGAAGTTCAGAGTGCGTCTGTCAGAGGTCAGACGCGTTCCGGCTGAACCACGGCTCACGGGTGCACAAGTGAGCACATCTGGGCTGGGCAGAAGTCATTTTACAACATTGGTTTAAATAGCGCGAGACGCGGTGATTTGAGCGGCTGTGCTGCACACGCGCGCACACACACACGTGCACACAGATTCAATAAGCACGCACGCTGCTTTAACTCCAGCGCGCCGTCAGACTGAAGGCAGAAATGAACGCTGCCTCCACCGTGATAAAAACTTTTAAGAGGTTATTTTTCATTCAAGGTCAAATTAAGATATTAGCTTCTGGGATGAGTCGGGTCCGCTCCAGCCAGTGACTCCGAACCTGCAGCATTTGTTGTTCCAGTCCACGTGGCAGCGGATCGCAGATTCAGCCACACCATAAAACAGCAATAAGTCGGTCTGAGGTAAAAGTGAACATCATGGCTATATCTTGTCCCCTATAGACATGTGATTAATACGCACAAGTAGGTGATCAGCTCAGGTTTATGCAGAGCAGAAGGAAGGAGAGCGCTCTGGCTGCACAGGTTAAACGTTCCTATTTTAACAGGGTGTCCGCGGGGTTTTAAAAAGTATTAAAAAGTGATAAATAAAAATAGTCAAATTTAAGGCCATTAAAAGTGTTAAATTTGGTCTCAGAGGTATTATTTTTTCCAAATTAGGTATTATTTTTTCAGACTATCAGATGTCGTATTCTGAACATCGTCATAGAAATATATTCCGAATGAAATGTGTTGAACGATTATAAAAACAAAGCAAGCCGATTATTTGCTCCTCCCACTTGCGCTGCCTTGAGTTGCAAATGAAGCGCTCCTCCCAGTGTTGCCAAGTTAACTTAGCGACTTTGACGCTATTTCTAGCAGCTTCTCAGACCCCCTTCTTGACTTTTTAAATCTTAAAAGTACCTAGTGAACACCTCAGAAACATCTCTGGTAACCCTTAGCTACTTTCTGGATAACTGTCGTCGACATTTCCTGCAGGTTAGCTAAACACTCCGCCTGCGCTCTGGACCGTTCTTCAGGACATTAGGAAAGGGAATGATGTAGTGATGTGTCAGTCGCTAAAGAAACGGCTCTCGGAGCCGGCTCCCTGTTGGATTAACCAGAGTGAGTGACACACACCCGCACCTGCGGACTCCTGAGCCGATAAAAACGGCTAAATGTGCGCGTGCGGCGTGCTAAACACACGTGCAGCTTGCCCCTGATTGCTGTGAGACCGGGTTGGGGGTGGGGGTGCAGCTGTGGTTGGGACAATTATTACATTAACTGATGGACTTGTAAATAAATAGTTTATAAATAAGGTAGAAATAAGTTCCTCACGCTGATAAATAAAAACTAATCTCTCTGAGGACATGGTGCTAGTGCACTCCTACAGCACCTTGACACGACTCAATAAATGCTATGCAACATTTAGTGAACAGCAATTTGCATGTATTTATAAATGCCACTGTATAATTCTTGCTGTCAGTATTTGCAAGATATTGGTATTTGGGTCTGTACTGGTTAGACTTAAATGAGTTAAACCAAGGTCTATAGCCCTTGGGTCATAAACTAGGAGCTATAAGTATATTGGTCTTTTTATACTGGGAATCAGGAGTTATTTTAGTGATCATCTTGTTTCTTGTTTATTTTTGCCCTGATTGTGCCCTGAGCAGTTTTATGACTGAATAAAAATAAAAAAATAAAAATCTACATAATTTGAAAAATCGTCTTAAATAATCGAGATCTCAATTTCAGTCACAATAATTGTGATTATTGTTTTTGCCATAATCGAGCAGCCCTGCTTTAGCATATCCGGTCACATAATGATGACGTCATATTCAGTGGTCGTTGTGCATCATTTCAGGCCTCGTTGTCGACTGTCTGAACCGCTGAACAGAAGTGCCTGGCTTATTTTCTAAGTAAAATAAATATGTGCAATACGTTGTCAACATCAGTGAGTCTCTAAGTCTATTCTTTTTGTATGTTATATATGTTAAAATATGTGTAAATAGGTCGCTGATTAACACTTGCAATTTAGTGTTGTGATGGTTTTAAAAAAATTCTGAAGGTAGTAAAAAAAGTATTAAAAAGTATTAAATTTTACTTAAGGATTGCTGTATATACCCTGTTTAAGAAAACCGTTAAATTGCATTCTTTATGTGCTACCTGGGCACTCTAAATATTTATTTAAAATTAAATCAAAGGAAATTGTAATGTATCGAATGTTTATTAATTACTATTTAAAAAATGAAAGTGATGGGGAATTTTTTTTAACCCTGTCTGTTTAGCTTGACATCTGATAAATATATATATATATATATATATATATATATATATAGAGAGAGAGAGAGAGAGAGAGAGAGAGAGAGAGAGAGAGAGCCATGCCCCGATGGGGGGGGGGGGGGGTGCGCGGCTAAATAAGTTTGGGAACCACTGCTTTAAACCACCTACTCAAAGAAAGACTACACACTGCTGTTGTCCAGTTTTCAAAAGTGTCCGTTTGTAATTGTTTCTTTCAAATTTTGTTTTATTTTCTGTTTGAGTTGGCTTAATCTGTAACTTTAATTTGATCATAATTTGAAAATATATTTAATATAAACTCCAAATATTTAAGTTTATTTATGTTCTGATGTACTCAAATATCTGAGTTTATAAACTCAGAAAATATGAGGCAACTGATTGCCTTACATTTTTTGAGTTCTTCCTACTTATTCGGGTTTACAGTGTACGAACTGTAAAGATTTTGTGGTGTCAGAGTTCACCTAACAGTTCAAGTGTTCATTTTTTTGCTTTGTGTGTTCACAGGGCATGCTCAGTTGAAGTTTCCCTCTCTGCGCGTTCAAGATAAAAGAAAAATAATACGAAAGAAATGCAACAATGAAAACTTCAAAAAGGCATCAACAACCAAGCAAGTGGATCCATAAAATGGACTGATTTTTTTAAAGGCATTTTTAAAAAGTCTTTCAAAATGGACAGAATTAACGCGTTAAACATGTTCAGAACAGTTTGCGTTCTCATCTTTGATTAATCCTGGTAAACAGGTCTGTTTTTGTTCTGTTCTAATTCTCTCTGTTTAATACATTTAAACAAAATTACTTAGCTACTTTATTAACTTTTTTCTCTGCATAAAGACGAAGTATCAGTAAATAGTGGAAATTAAATGTATTGGTAGTAAGCAAATAGATGTTAAATGTTACTTGCAGTATGTGTTTATAGAGAAAATAGAGATACTAAAATTTACTAAAAGAATATTACGTCAAGTTTACTGTAAAGTGTACTTTCAAAACTGTAAGTATACTCAATTATATAAGAAGTACACTACAAGTAAACATATATTATTACTTTAAGTATAATTTTAAGTATACATTCAAAGAGAAAAGTATACTCAATTATTTCAAAAGTACACTGCAAGTAAACGTATAATGTTAAAGTTTATTTTTAAGTATACTTTCAAGGGCAAAAGTACTCAATTTTATTAGAAGTAAACTTATACTGTTACTTTTAAGTATACTTTGAAGGAGAAAAGTATACTCAATTATATCTGAAGTACTCTATAAGTAAACTTATATTATTACTTAAAGTATATTTTAAGTATACATTCAAGAAGAAAAGTATACTCAATTGTATGAAAAGTAAACTTATATTGTTACTTTAAGTATACTTTCAAGGACAAAAGTATACTTAATTATATCAGAAGTACACTCCAAGTACACTTGTGATGTTACTTTAAGTATACTTTCAAAGAGAAAAGTGTACTCAATTATATCAGAAGTACACTACAAATAAACTTAAATTATTACTTTGAAGTATACTTCAAGTATACTTTTAGTGGCCCAATTTAGACCCAAGGAGTATAATTCTAAGTAAACTTTAAGAACAAGTATGCAAATAAACTTATGTACACTTAAGTATACTTGAAATTAGATACTTAAAGTATACTTCTTTTTCGTAAGGGTTTCAGAAACTAAAGTTTTTGCAATGTTATACTAATGTTACTGCAAAGTAATATTAACCTTAAGATAACGTTTCAGAAACATTAATCTTCTGTTCCATTATTGTTTTGCTAACCTTAAGATAACGTTCCAGAATCATTATGCTGATGTTCAAGCGTTGTTTTGCTAACCTTAAGATAACGTTCCAGATACATTATACTTGTCATGTTCTGTGTCCCTTTGTTCCCCAGCCCCTCCAATTCCCACTCCAGGTTCTCCTTTTGTGTTTCATATCGCCCTCATATGTCCTTTGCATCTCATTTATGTGTCTCCTGTGTTCCTTTAGTCTTCTCCAGTCATCCCTCTGCAGTGTTTATAGTTTCAGCTTTTCATTTTTATTAGTCTCTTTAATATGTTTTGTCCCACCGGTTTTTGTAGTTCTCCTTCCCTTTAGAATTTTAGTTATATGGTTGCTTTTGTGTTTTTAGGTTCACTCTTAGGTCATGTTAGTTTCTTCCCTGATTAGTCATTGCTTTCACCTGGTCCTCCCCCCACACTCCACACACCTGCAGCTCATCTGCCTCCCATTATGCCCCAGTGTATTTAAGCCCTGTCTTGTCTCTGTGTCTTGTCGGTCCATTGTTGTTTGTTGTAATTCTGTCAAGTTCTTCTCGTGCCTCTAGTGCTTGGATCTAGTCTTCTCGTGCCTCTTGTATTTTTGGATCTCCAGATCTCTATCTGGATTTTTGGACTGTTGGCTCCCAGCCTTTTGGATTACTTTTGTTTTTTGGTTACTCCTAAAATAAAGGATTTCACTTTACATCTTCCCCAGCCTCGTGTCATCCTGGGTTTCAGCATATTTGGGTCCTAAACATCCCCAGATCGTGACAATACTGATGTTCCAGCGTTGTTTTGCTAACCTTAAGATAATGTTCCAGATACATTATGCCGATGTTCCAGCAATGTTTTGCTAACCTTAAGATAACGTTCCAGATACATTATGCTGATGTTCCAGCAATGTTTTGCTAACCCTAACCCTAACATTCCAGAAACATTATGCTGATGTTCCAGCAATGTTTTGCTAACCTTAAGATAACGTTCCAGATACATTATGCTGATGTTCCAGCAATGTTTTGCTAACCCTAACCCTAACATTCCAGAAACATTATGCCAATGTTCCAGCAATGTTATGCTAACCTTAAGATAACGTTCCAGAAACATTATGCTGATATTCCAGCAATGTTTTGCTAACCTTAAGATAACGTTGCAGAAACATTTTTCTAGCCTTTAGATAACGTTCTGGTAATGTCAGGCTAACGTTTTAGCAATGTTTTGCTAATGCTGCAACAATGTTTTTCCAAACATTAACAAAATGTTCCGGTAACATTGTAGCAGTATTGCAGCCATGTTATGAAAATATTCCGGGAACGTTATGCTAATAATCAAATAACGTTTCAGTAACCGTTCCAGTAATGTTATGCTAATGTTCTGTTAACATCACGCTAACCGTAAAATAACATTCAAACAACTTTAAGCAAACATTCCAGCAATGTTTTTGTATCGTTAACACACCATTCCAGTAACGTTAAAAAAACTGGACATTTCTACGTTTTTACAACATTCAAAGTAAACATTCCCATAACGTTCTGTTAACATCATGCTAACCGTAAAATAACATCCAAACAACTTTAAGCAAACATTCCAGCAATGTTTTTGTAACGTTAACACACCATTCCAGTAACATTAAAAATACTGAACATTTCTACGTTTTTACAACATTCAAAGTAAACATTCCCATAACGTTCTGTTAACATCATGCTAACCGTAAAATAACGTTCAAACAACTTTAAGCAAACATTCCAGCAATGTTTTTGTAACGTTAACACACCATTCCAGTAACGTTAAAAAAACTGGACATTTCTACGTTTTTAAAACATTCAAAGTAAACATTCCCATAACGTTCTGTTAACGTCATGCTAACCGTAAAATAACATTCAAACAACTTTAAGCAAACATTCCAGCAATGTTTTTGTAACGTTAACACACCTTCCAGTAACGTTAAAAAAACTGGACATTTCTACGTTTTTAAAACATTCAAAGTAAACATTCCCATAACGTTCTGTTAACGTCATGCTAACCGTAAAATAACATTCAAACAACTTTAAGCAAACATTCCAGCAATGTTTTTGTAACGTTAACACACCATTCCAGTAACGTTAAAAAAACTGGACATTTCTACGTTTTTACAACATTCAAAGTAAACGTTCTGTTAATGTCATGCTAACCGTAAAATAACATTCAAACAACTTTAAGCAAACATTCCAGCAATGTTTTTGTAACGTTAACACACCATTCCAGTAACGTTAAAAAAACTGGACATTTCTACGTTTTTACAACATTTAAAGTAAACATTCCCATAACGTTCTGTTAATGTCATGCTAACCGTAAAATAACATTCAAACAACTTTAAGCAAACATTCCAGCAATGTTTTTGTAACGTTAACACACCATTCCAGTAACATTAAAAAAACTGGACATTTCTACGTTTTTACAACATTCAAAATAAACATTCCCATAACGTTCTGTTAACGTCATGCTAACCGTAAAATAACATTCAAACAACTTTAAGCAAACATTCCAGCAATGTTTTTGTAACGTTAACACACCATTCCAGTAACGTTAAAAAAACTGGACATTTCTACGTTTTTACAACATTTAAAGTAAACATTCCCATAACGTTCTGTTAATGTCATGCTAACCGTAAAATAACATTCAAACAACTTTAAGCAAACATTCCAGCAATGTTTTTGTAACGTTAACACACCGTTCCAGTAACATTAAAAAAACTGGACATTTCTACGTTTTTACAACATTCAAAATAAACATTCCCATAACGTTCTGTTAACGTCATGCTAACCGTAAAATAACATTCAAACAACTTTAAGCAAACATTCCAGCAATGTTTTTGTAACGTTAACACACCATTCCAGTAACGTTAAAAAAACTGGACATTTCTACGTTTTTACAACATTTAAAGTAAACATTCCCATAACGTTCTGTTAATGTCATGCTAACCGTAAAATAACATTCAAACAACTTTAAGCAAACATTCCAGCAATGTTTTTGTAACGTTAACACAACCGTTCCAGTAACATTAAAAAAACTGGACATTTCTACGTTTTTACAACATTCAAAATAAACATTCCCATAACGTTCTTACAACAAATTTTTGTTAGCTGGGATCCAGGAACTAGTGACAAAATGTCTGGAGTGCATGAGAGTCAGACCTACACAACAGAAGGAGCCTCTGATTACAACACCACTACCACAGAGGCCCTGGCAATCGATAGGCGCGGACATCTGTGAGTATGAAAAAGAACATTACTTGGTAGTTGTGGACTTTTATTCTCGTTATTTAGAGTTGGCTCACCTACCGGACATGAAGAGTGAGACCATATGTTCCCGCCTGAAAAACATGTTTGCTAGGTGGGGTTGTCCAGATGAACTCACCACTGACAATGCTACACAGTTTACGAGCAAAGAGTTTGAAGGTTTTTCTGTAGCCTATGATTTCAGGCACATCACCTCCAGCCCCCACTATCCTCAGGCCAATGGTGGGGCCGAGAGAGCTGTTCAGACAGCAAAGAGGATTCTCCGGCAGGACGACCCGTTTTTGGCTCTCATGGCCTACAGAGCCACGCCAGTACAAGCCACAGGGGCCAGTCCTGCCCAGCTGATGATGGGTCGTCAGATCAAGACGACTGTACCTACAATCGGTAAGGTTCTGCTGCCTAAGTGGCCCAACTTCGCAAAGGTGCGTGCAGCCGATGCCAAGGCGAAAAGGAGCTACGGACATGCCTACAACTGACGCCATGGTGCCAGAGCACTCCCACCCCTTACACCCGGGCAGGATGTGGCGGTGAAACTTGATGGTGATTCTGGCTGGACATCTGCGGCAACGGTCCAACAACCACATCCAGCTCCAAGGTCCTACCTGATCCAGACAGAACATGGGACACTGCGGAGGAACCGGCGCCATCTACGACCAATATTCCTTCCTGGTGTGGCAGATCAGCCACCACCACCATCGTCAACACCCCAACCCACACCTTTAGGCTCCCCGGTTAGAGGGGCTGCCTCACCTAATGAAGAGTCTGTTTCGCCTGCCCAAGGGACCGTCCCAGCAGACCTTTCTGATTCTCCTCCAGGATCAGCTCGGATGTCTTCTACAGGCAGAGTCATCTGGACCCCCAGGAGGCTCAAGGACTTTGTTTGTTATTGAACTGTATAGCCGGCCTAAATGGAGCAGAATAACCTCCGGCCGCTATAAGGGTGTTTGGGTAGTCCACCCCATCACCCCAACGACGCATGTATGGTTGCCTGTTGCCTCCAAAAAAAAAAGAGAGTGTTGGGTGATCGTTTGTAATTATTGTGATTGACTCTTTGGTTAAAAGCATCTATGTTATGTTCCTACTGTCGGTTGCTGTTACAGAGGGTTCCAATGCTTTGAGGAAAAGACGTACTTTGTTCTTTCACATACTCTGTTTACACTGTCTCTGACTCAAAGGAGGGGAGATGTCATGTGAATAGATACAGTGTGTATGCCTTTAAGACTTGCCTGAAGTGGGAGGAGTTTAGAAGGAGTTCAGCGGGCTTAGAAATAAACACGACACCTCTTGAGCTGAAGGACGTTGAGTCATTTTATTACATTGGTTGTACTTAGAACAGATGATTGTAATAAAACGCGCTTAGTGACCGGGCTAAAATGAAACTGTGGGACCCCGAGAGTAAAGGTTTTCACTTATAAATAATGCAGCGACCGCTTCATATCAGGTACTTAAACCAACGTTTCCTCAACTGTGTATGGTATTTATTTTAAATGCTTTTATTACGATTCTTAGTGGGCTTCCTAAACTTATTTAGGCGTGGCTTTTTCTGTCCTATTACTCACAGCAACAAGTAAACATCACGTAAAACGTTACCTCGTGATTTCTGCGTGCTGCCGTTTACGTGTTCAATGATCACAGCAATTAATCGGCTAAGCTGTATTTAATTTTTAAGCAATGGTTGATCAATTGTCAGATCACATAAAAAGCACTTTGGATTGCTATTATCTGTCTCACTGAGACAGATTTCAGACAGATCCTGAGACGCTCCTGCCTGACATATTTATTTTATTCACGGAAAAAAATCAAACAAGTGATTTCTCTTTGCGTTCAGTTTATACATTCAAACAGCACAGCACTCTATTTAAACTACTTCCGTGTAAATCTGTTATTTGTCCATCCATCCATCTATTTTCATCCGCTTATCCGGAGTTGGGTTGCGGGGGCATGTAGCGTCGAGAGGCCCAGACTTCCCTCTCCTCAGCCGCCGGAGCCAGCTCCTCCGGGGAAATCCCAAGGGGTTCCCCGGCCAGGTCCCTGTAAGAAGTCCGCTCCGACAGCTTCTGGCGTTTTTAAAAAGTATCCCAGGGGCACGGTGGTCGGAGAGGTTTAGTCTATTTAATTTCTGACTATATAAAACGATTTCTTCGGTTTTAAAGTGTGAAGTAAACTCAGACGAAGTAAAATCCAAGCGGATCCCGTTCATGTTCATGTTTACATCTGTGTTTGTTTACCTTTTTTTCCCTGCCAAAATGGCGTCTACTAACTGAGAGTCACGTGGGGTCCGGAGCTCCATAGATAAGAGCTGTATGTACAGTCTATGGAGCTGTTGTACAGCCCTGACCGCTGCGTGTCAGCACATACTAGCTCTATCACAAGTCCCATTTATTTAGCATAAGGAGCCTTTAGATCTGCCCGCTTTGCCCATCTTTCCTTAGTTTACTCCATCTATGTTTTTATATTCCCTACTTCTAAATAAAGTGATGTTCTGTCTGGAAGAGTTTTTATGGCTCCATGCTGATGTGAGGAGAGATCACCACATGTTGCATAAGCCAGTTAAACACCGAAACCAGAGATGATTCAATGTTACTGTAGGGTTAATGACCTAAACATAGGAATTAAAGGCTGTTGCTATCATCTTATATTTAATTCCTAAGATCAAACAAATTGACGAATGAGATTATATATGGATATATAAATATAATAGATATAAATTCATACACCAACTTGCTTGGTCTATGTTTAATCAAAAGATTATAATATTTATTTTTAAAGATTTAATTTAATAGCAAAGATTATTTGTTAATTCAGAAGATCTAAAGATCTTTGCCTGTTCAGTGATCAATGTACACCCACTCTGTGTTTATTTCAAGAAAGAGTCAAGTTTAAGAAGGTTAAGAAATTTATTACTAAACAAATATAAAACATGACAATTTATAAAAGACTTTGATATTAAAAAGACTTTGGTATTAAAAAAGCAACCCTGTGTTTGGATGAATCTAATATGAAGTGTTTGTTTGCAGGTGAATGCAATGTCTCAGAACGTGTCTGGCACAGGTGTGTTCTCTGGAGGGCCCTCGGTCGACGCTGTAGCGTAATGGTTTATTGACGTTACAACTCGCAGGTGCAGTCAGAGATCAGGGTCAGCCAGTGTGGTCACAGGGTGGCATTCAACCTTCCCCCTGTGGTAGGCGAGTCACCAACGTCAGGTCTAGAGGTCACTAGCACCAGCTGTAGGAGTAGGGTCAGTGATGTTGTCAGCCCCCCCCTTCGGCAGGTGGCATCCCCAACGCAAGGTACTGGGCTTCAGCTGGAGTCTCGGTGCCACCATCAACTCCCCCTTCGGCAGGTGGTGTTCCCACTCCAGTGTGCGGAGTCTCAGGTGCAGTGCCACTGCAAACTCCCCTAGGTTAATGTTGTTTATGCTTGACGCATCCGCGAGGTTGCGTCATTTTAACAACCACGCCCCTCCACAGCGCCTCTGCACGGCCCAAAATTTCCGCACCGCGCACCTAGGAAATTTTCTAACCATGCGGACGGTCGGACGCGGAAAAACATGGCGGACTGGCAAGAACTAGTATGGCAGAGGTTTGTAAATACAGACATTTGTATGATTCAGCTCTCAAAGATCACCGCGATCAACACGTTGTTAATAATTCTTGGAGAGAAATAGCTCGCACTGTCGGAAAAGACGAGGAAGCTGTTAAAACATGCTGGAATGCCATGTTGTAAACAGTAATTTTTACTTCTACTATGGTGTAGTGTTGGATGCATGCCGTAGAGCTCTATGCTGCCCCCTACAGTTTGAGAGAATATTAGCTCACCGCAGAGACAAGCCGCATGAACCTATAAACGCTGCAAGTTGTGAAGCGCGTTCCATCCGCGAGCCGCATCACCAAGCGGAAAGTGAATGCGTCAAGCATAAACCAAGCTTAAGGTGGTTTTCCCACCCCCGAGTGAAGCAATCTTGCTGCAGAGACGACACAGACTCTGTGGGTGTCACTGACCTTGGAGGCTGTGGATCGACTGGTCACTCTGACAGCGCCGTTGTAGTTAACAACACCTAGAGAGGGAATGACACGAACACGAAAGAGAGCCCATAGCTCAGGAACGGAGTCAAGCTCGACAGGAGAAGGCAGATGAGCTGTCGGATCAGAAAGGTACAGGATCATCCTGCTAATATCAGAGTCCTGGGACTGAAGACTGACAAGGTTGTTTTCAGAAAAGACAAGAAGAACAGACTCAAAACCATCGGACGGTCGAGAGGTGGACGCGTTAACGGCCTGAGCTCAAGTCACGACACACACACGGGGTGGGTTTGACCGAGAAGACACACTGTCAGGGAGCCACAAGGGGTTAAAGGACCATGGGGTACCAACAGCTGCACCTTGTTTGGCAAGAGAGTCTGCAATCAGATCCTTATCAGTTCCGGGTACACGAGAAAGACCTTTGACTTCACGCCAATAGATCTGCATGTCATGTGATGTCGCTAGGGTTATCACAAGCCATGAAGAGGTCTTCATGTTTAACGGGCTTCCGATTAGAGGTTAAGAACCCGTTAATTTTCCAAGAAGGTAAGGGAGGTGGTGGAGGACCTAAACTTGGAGACGGCCACAGAGAAGGAACGCTCAGAAAGATAGGAGGAGAACCACTCCAGAGCCGTTCCTGATAGAACTACCCAGTCTCTCAGCCTCTCCAGTTGCAGGTGATGGTCAACAGTGTCAAAAGCTGCAGTCAGGTCCAGCAGGACCAGAACAGAACAGTCCCCTGCATCACTGTGAGTCAGAAGGTCATTAGAGACCCTAAGGAGAGCTGTTTCAGTAGAATGAGCTCTACGAAAACCTGACTGGAAGCTATCATAGATGTTATGTTCATCAAGAGCAGCTGTGAATTGTTTAGCCACAACCTTTTCTAAGATCTTGGAGATGAACGGAAGTTTAGAGATGGTCTGAAGCTGCTATGGAGAGAGGGGTCAAGACTCGTTTTTTTAAGAAGCGGGTGGATTACAGCGTTCTTAAAGTAAGCAGGAACCTGACCAGAAACCAGAGAAGCATTAATTATAGAGAGCACGCTGGGACCGATGGACTGAAAAGCACTTTTAAACAAAGACGAGGGTAAGATGTGGAGGGGGCATGCAGAGGTCTTCATAGAGTTAACTAGTTTGGTTAACTCAGGCAAAGAAACAGGAGCAAAGCTATCTAGGATGATGGGCCTGGTTGGAGTCAGGAGAGGCAGTGATAAGGCTGAAGGAGAGATGCTAGATCTAACCTTATTGACTTTGTCCACAAAGAAAGACAGATAGTTCTCACAGTTTGCAACAGAGTGGATGGAGGCTGTAGGAGAGGCAGGAGAGACGATGCTGCTGATGGTGTTAAACAGCACCTTGGGGTTCCCTTTGCTCTGGGACACCAGGTTGCAGAAATAGGAAACCCTAGCGTCTCTGACTGCAGAGTTAAAGGATGTCAGAAGATCTTTTAGGTGCAGCAGATGGACGTGGAGATGAGTTTTCTTCCACAAACGCTCAATTTTTCTGCATTGGCACTTCAGGCTATGAAGGCTGTCATTAAACCAGGGAGTAGGGTTCACTGCAGGAACTAATCTGGTTCTGACAAGACAGATGTTGTCCAGAATGGAGAGGCAGTGATCGTTAGACTGAGAAGGTAAGGAATCTGGGTCGTTATCAGAAGAACAGGGTGGATCAAAAGCAGCAGAAAAATTTCTAGCTGTGCTCTCATTAAGAAAACGAGAACTAACCATACGGCGAGCAGGAGGTGGGGACGCAGAAACTGACAAGTTAAAGAAAATGCAATGGTGATCAGAAGTAAAAACAAGGTCCAGAGTGTGCCCCCTGGTGTGTGTGGGGCCAGAAACATGATGGGTTAAGCTGAAGGAGTCCATAGTGCTGGAGAAATTCATGGCAAAGTGATGGGAGGGATCATCAACGTGGATGTTAAAGTCACCAACAATCACCAGTCTGGACAGCTTCACAGTGGAGGATAGAAAGTCACTAAACTCCTGAAGGAAAGAAGTGTTTGGACCAGGTGGACGATAGACCACAGCACAGTAGAACGGGCCCTTACACCCGACTTTAATCAGCTGCAGTTCAAAGGAAGCAAAGTGACCAGAGGTTGTAGAGCTACGTGGAAGATGGTCTCTGTAAACAACAGCTAGGCCTCCACCACGACCAGAACCCCGGGGCTGGCTAAGAAAAGAATTACCACTCGGGCAGAGTTCAACCAGACCAGAATATCGTGGGCGATTGTGAACAAACGGAAGGACAAAAGAGTCTGGCGATCATAGGAGATGGCAGCAGGGACACTACTGAAGAGTATCGCAGACAGGAGCAAGGTGAAAAAGAGGAGGTTAGTGGAGAAAAGTTTGAAAAAGTGGCCGGTGACTGCGGCTAAGCCAAGCACAGGCGCCATCTTGTTACCGACCGGAAGCGGAAAGAAGGTCACTGGCCGATGTTGTGTTTCAATGACGATGATTTTCTGTCCACCAATGTAGCTGGAAAAGTGTTTAACTGCCCACATGGTGGAAAGCAAAGCTTTTCACAGTCAAGAGAATTTAAACTCAGGACCGGACAAGAGCTTACTAGCATATGCTACGACACGCCTGTCACAGTCATATACTTGATAAAGACCGACACTGAAGCAGTTAGATGAGAACACGACCTCAAGGTGGAACTCTTTGTCACAATCAGGAAGCGCCAGGCACGGAGCTGAGCATAATGCGACCTTCAGGTCGTACATGGCCTGCCGTTGCTGCTCAGTCTGAGGATGTGCCTTTCGAGTAGACTGAGCCATGCACGCGTGGCCTGTTGCTGCATGTCATTCCCTCTTTGGGTGTTGTTAACTACAACGGCGCCGCCAGGGTGACCAGTCTGTCCAATACCTCCAAGGTCAATGACACCCACAGAGTCTGTGTCGTCTCTGCAGCAGGATTATTTCACCCAGGGGTGGGAAACCCACCTGCCCTAGGGGAGGGAGGCTGACAGTTGCAGTGGCACTGCACCTGAAGCCTGATTCATGCTTCTCCGTCTGCGTCAGTGCGAGACACGCAACGTCCTTGCGGGCCTGCCGGAGAGCTCCGCAAGGACGGACGGAGTCGAGCTCTCTTTTCTAAACATCCGTCAGTCGAGACGGACAACGCAAGCTTGTGATTGGTCAGGACGCCGCTGTTGTCTACACCGCTGCCATTGCGCCCTCAAAAGCATAAACAGAACCGAGGATAACTAGCGGCAGACACGGAAAAGCTTGAAGAATACATCGCGACTTAACTCTAAAACATGAACGTTTAATTCTCCTGTGACTGGAGGAGTGAAAAGATGCGCAGCAAGCGTTTTATTTGTGGATGGAAATGACAGGAAACTTGGGTTTAGAGGTGGTGAGCGCATGAAGAGGTGGAGGAGGATGAGAGACAAATTTGTCTGTGTTAAAAAGTCTCTTATATACAAAAAACACAATATAAACGCACTATCTTGGACCGATGGATGACAGGATACCACAGAACAGCGCTACGCCCTCTGTTGTCCTGCCGGGCAATTGCTTTGCAACACTCCCCAGGAGACGGAGAAGTATGAGGGCAAAACGCTTCCGTCAATCCGTGCGCGTCTGTCCCTTGCGGAGCTGACGGAGAAGCATGAATCAGGCTTGAGACTCCGCACCCTGGAGTGGGAACACCACCTGCCAAAGGGGGAGTTGATGGTGGCGCTGAGACTCCAGCCGAAGCCCAGTACATTGCGGCGGGGACGCCACCCGCCGAAAGGGGGGGTCGACAACATCACCGACCCCACTCCACTACAGCCGGCGCCCGTGACCCCCAGCCGAGCCGACGAGTCACCCACCGACGGGGTGGCCGAACGCCCCCCGCACCACCACCGGCCTACCCCGATCTCTATGACTGCACCTGCGTGTCGACTGAGGGCCCTCTGGAGCGCACATGTGTCACCCTGAATCAGTTCTTCCTCTAAAAAAACAGATGTGTCACTGTCTATTTCCTCTAATTCTTCATCAGTAGGAGACATTTCCTCCTTTTCTTCTAAAGAAAGTGATATTTCATCATTCTCCCCAAAGTTCTCCTCCATAATTGTGGAAAGACCAGCCTGATTCTCCCAAATATCCCTCTCTGTAGTCAGAGACAGACCAGCGTCCTCCCCCCATTGAGTCAAACACATCCAAATCTGACGTAGTTACTTCATCTGACGAAAAATCAGAAAGGTGCTTCACCTGAGACTAAATCTGTAAGGCTTGTTACCAGCATTCAGACATCAATTCTGTTTGCTTCACAGCCAGACAGGACACGGTAAAAAAAAAATAAAATAAAATAAAGAAAAGAAAAAGAAATATTTTTCAGTCAGTGGTTCTGCGTCTTCATGGGCCACAGAGAGACTTGTTTGGGATCCAGAATCCTCTTCATAGAAAACCGATTGTTCGACGTCTCTGAGTAGACTAGTTTCTATCTCCAGGCCAATCTTCCGCTGAAACCGGAGATGTTTTCGCTTCTCCTTCCATAAAGCCTCTAATTCTTTCAACTCACTGGGAGCTTTAGAGCCAGAGTCTCTTAAGTCAAACACATCCAAATCTGACGTAGTTACTTCATCTGACGTAAAACCAGAAAGATGCTCCACCTGAGACTAAATCTGTAAGGCTTGTTACCAGCATTCAGACATCAATTCTGTTTGCTTCACAGCCAGACAGGACACGGTAAAAAAAAAAATAAATAAAGAAAAGAAAAAGAAAGATTTTTCAGTCAGTGGTTTTGCGTCTTCATGGGCCACAGAGAGACTTGTTTGGGATCCAGAATCCTCTTCATGGAAAACCGATTGTTCGACGTCTCTGAGTAGACTAGTTGCTATCTCCAGGCCAAAACCATCGCTGCTTTCATTTTCTGGTTTTCGCAAAGTGGATAAACTGTCTTCTGTTTCTCCGTAAGAATGTTCAACATCAGTTCTGTCAGCTTTCAGAGAGAGACGATTCGTCCCTTCATCGTCTGTAACCGATGGGTCGATGTCTCTGTAAAGAAGAAGAAAGTATCATTTCTATAGCGCCTCTCAAGATAAAAATCATGAGGCGCTTCTCAAAAGCACAAAATGTAAAAATATAAAAAAGCATTTAGAAAATGTTTAAAATACATATTTAAAATGAGCAAAAATTGGCAATTGTGATTAAAAAATGTCAAGAAAGAGTGAACAGGAAAGAGGGAAATCAGCAGTGTTGGGCAAGTTACTTCAAAACTGTAATGCATTATTTATTACTTGTTACCCTCATTTTAATGTAATTGATTACATTACAATATTACTGATTTTAAAATGTAAGGCATTACACTACTTTGGCATTACTTTAAGTTACTTTCACCAAAACAACTTCAATATGAATCTGGTAATGTGACGCTCAGTGCTTTAAAATGATTGTTTATTAAATAAAAGCAACAACAATCTGTACTCTCAGCACGCTGCCATCTTAGATTAACTGAGCAGGGAGTGAGGTGGTGGGGGCTCCAAGCCCATTTTGCTTTGGTCCCCAAATGCCTTGATACGGCCCTGGATGTGGGACTGACTTCTGGGGTGATCTGATTCTATCACATGTATAAATATGAAATGCTTATATATTTTTGCTTTTCACTGGTAAAAATGTGTATTGGGGATAAATCTACCTACTTTTTTCCTCTTTGTTTTGTTTTCTTGACTTTATTTGAATAATTTCCGGCCCTTTCTCTAACCTTCCTGCATGCTGCATGTTTTCACCGTCTTCCAGAAAAACAGTTTCCTAGATTTCTAATCAGCCAAAGGGATCTACCGAACGCAAAAAAAAAAAAGCTTAATATGCGCTGCGCTCCCGCAGCAATGAGTCGAAATCACCGAGCGAGGGCACAGATTATGAACTCAGCTGAAGCAAAGCACGTCATATATATATATATATATATATATATATATATATATATATATATATATATATATATATATATATATATATATATATATATATATATATATATATATATATATATATATATATATATATATATATATATATATATATATATATATATATATATATATATATATATATATATATATATAAATAGGGGTGGTGACAATAGTAAAATTGAAGGTTTGATTTCTGAATTCTGAGATTTTATTTTCACAAAAACTATTGATTTCAAAGTAAAATTTACGAGTATTGTATCAGAAAAAAATCTCCCGATTTTACTCGCTTTTTATTCTTATATTGTCTAAATTGCTTGGTTTGTATAATATTTTTAAACAACCTGCTAGTTTACATATTTGTTTTTGTCATTGTTTTAATCAATTTTCAAATAGAAGACAATCTGAACAGTAAACGGTGTCTAAACATTAATCATCCAGCAAAAACAGGCAATTTCCGTAATTTGTAGCCAGATTTTCTCTGTAGTGATCCAAATCTAGTGAGGGCGGAGCCGAGCAGGTTAGCGTCTGCATCGGGATGCGGGAAACCGGGATGATGCTGCGGAACGGATGAATCTGTGTGGATTATATTATGTTATAGATTAAATCGGGTCTCTTTCTTTGTTTAGTTCCATCGTTAGCCATGTTCCCGTCCTGTTACTCCAAACCCGCGACAGAAGGCGGGGGGAAAAGGAGCTCCACCACGAAGCTGCTGCTGGGTGTGTTTGTGGTGTACGCGCTCCACAGCGCCTGGATGCTCTACGGCTTCCTCAGCACCAAACCCTGCGACGGAGGAAGAGGAGAGCTCTGCATCGTCTCCTACCTGGCTGCTAAACCCAGACTGCAGGTTGCACATGCTTCTTTATTCATCACTAAATATGTCAGAGGTAACAGGAACCTGGGCGGTCCAGTTAGCACATAGCAGGGTTGCTTTGGTTTTCTTGTGTCATGACTGTTAAAAGTCCCTCGTTTGTGTTGCATTGATCACACTACATTTCCCATGATGCCCGTCAGCATATTATATGGCATCCTGAGTGTGCCCGGCTGTTTTGAGTGGAGTTGAGGTGTTTGTCAGTGTTTCCTGGGTGTATAACTCCTGTGTGCGCACTTATTATGAGAGTATGGAAGCTGAGCTGAATGTATGTGCATGTATAAACATGGATTGATGTCCCCTATTGTTGTTTATTGTTATTTGTGGACTGTTTAGTCTGTATAGTACAGATTTACAGAATCCAACGCCATGATGGGGCCTACAGTGTGTTGGGTGTGTTTGCTGTGCTATTTATCCTAGTCGCTTGACAGGATTTAATCTATTAGTGGTGTGTCTCCAATCTTCAAACTGTTGGCCTGCTAAAGTTAGCTGATATTTGTCACTTGATAGTGCCATCTGGTGGATGTATTATGAAGGTGTAGATTGTGGTACTAGAGGTGGAAAATCATTGTATAGGGTTGTAGATTGACCATCATGTATTGCTGTCTGTTAATCTCTCCTTTATTTGTATTTTCTAGATAATCACATCACAGTCACACACACACACACACACACACACACACACACACACACACACACACACACACACACACACACACACACACACACACACACACACACACACACAAACCTCTCTCTGAGGACATCCGTACACACTGGAACAGAATGCTAATAAACAGCTTGAACTGTACCAATGGAGTTGACTGTTCCTTCTGACCGAGGAAGACTCGGTTGAAGCAAATCGGAAATCAGTGCTGTAAATTCTCGATGACATTTGGATATAAAACGTTGAGGTTTCATGTTTCTCTCCTCTTTTATCCAGCTGAGTGTCTTCACCTGCCTCCAACCAGACGACAGCCCCCTCAGCCTAGCTGTAAAACTCGACCCCTTTGACCCCGACTCTACCTTTGAAAAGTCAGTTTGGTTTAATGATGTGATCACTTCAAATAATAGTAATATTTATTTTTTAATATGTGAATATTTCTCATCCCCTTGTCAGGCAGGTGAACGTGTCTCTTCCTGAGCCAACCCGAGCTAATGGCTCTTTGTATGCAGTTGTTTATGTTCACAAAGCTGGAGTTTCTCCTCTGGAGGACAGAAGAGAGGTCCACCACTCGTCTCGTCTCACCACACACGTCACCCGCCCACGCACACGAGTCCAGGACAAGGTGACACTTCCTCTCCAGTTCTGTAAAACAGTGTCAGATCTCAGCAGAATTTGCTGCATGTCTGTCTTTTTTCACCCCGTGTACCCGTCAGAACCTGAGACCCGAGAGCGCTGTGTCCCACTGGAGACCACACCTGTCAATCACAATGATGTCAGAGGACTTTAGCTTCAGTAAGGCGGGACTTCCTAGTGACGTGCGTCGCTACATAAGAGTGTAAGTCACAGGAGGAGTTAAAGAAAGCCGAGGCTGATTTTTGCTTTTCTGTGTCTGCAGAAAATATTCAGTCTTCATCAATCTGACTGTTTTTCTTGCAGCTCCCAGGAAGGCGGACGGACGATTTACCTCCCTATGCTGCTGATCGACGAGCTCGGCTTCAGAGTCAGAGATCTGGTGGTGGGGAAAGTCTTCTGTGCAGGTTTAAATCATTTATTAGCTTTTAAAAATGAATGCACCCATCCATCTGCTGGCAGGAGATCAACATCAGCACCGCGCAGCTCCCTCTGACTGTGTCCTACGAAGGAATCTCTCTGAGAAAGTTCAGGTTTTCCATCCATCTACACGACATTGTGTATTCTCTGAGGCAGTTTGGTGAGAGGAGTCTGTGTGTTTCTAATGGAGCATCTACTTACTCCAGCTGTCTGCTATCATGGTGATGAATGTGTGCTTTCTGAAGGCTTCACCGAGGAGAACATAGACGAGATCAAAGCGACTCTGATGGGATCTGACCTCTACCTGTTGGTGCTGACGGCGCTCACCACAGCCCTACAGGTAAGAGAACACGTTTCACTCTACGTTTTTACCGTGTTGACTAAATAGTAGGGATGCACCAATCAGGTTTTTTGCTGCCGATCACCGATACCGATTACGTGGATTGGCCAGAAATTTTCTACAACATTATAATGAGTGCTGCAAACTACATAATCTGGGAATAAATGCAATGTAACCTAATCTAAAATGGTCTGTATTAGGGTTGTCACGGTGTGAAAATTTAACCTCACGGTTATTGTGACCAAAATTACCACGGTTTTCGGTATTATCGCGGTATTTTTTTTAAACGTGCTACATTTTCACAAAATTAAATAAACCCTGTATGTCAGGAAATATTGTCCTCAGTTTGTGTCTAAATTTAGCCTAAAATGTATTATTTTATGTTGTTTATTTGTTTACATTTTTCCCCTTTAGTCTTTAAAATACCAATATTTGCCCATAACTTCTTATTTTATGTCTGTTTGATGTCATCATTTTAAAAATATTAGATCAGATGATACTCAGTACTCAAGTAGCCTTCTAATCAGATACTTTTTTACCCTTACTTGAGTAATAAACCCTATATCAGGAAACTATTGTCCTCGGTTTGTGTCCTTCCAGTGAGCTTTGCAGATGTGGGAACATGTCATCAGGCAGTAATCATTTTTAAATTCATAATTATTCTCGGAGAGAAACCAACTCTTATCTGCCCCTGGGAGCCCCGTAATGCATAGCGTCATTTCAACATGGGGGTGTCCGTGACACGGTTTATATGCAGGTAGCGGCGCTGTGGCTGCTTTATATAGCGACTCGTTGCATTCTCCCTCAACCCAAATCCTCGGATCACGCATTTTAGCTAAAACACTAACGTTAGCTTGCCTTGCGTTGACTGTAGAGTTGTGGGTGATGGTCACGCAGATGTGTCATGAGATTTGAAGCGTTGCTGCCTTTCACAGACACTTTTTCTGCACGTGCTTCAAACAGGAGAGCCGTCTTCTATAAACTCCCTCGGCATTCTTCAGATATCTAAAAAATGCCCGTACTACCGACTTTGTCTTCTTTGAGGGATAATAAATGTCCTGAGCACTGCCGTCTCCTCCTTTGGCCATTATTTCAGCTTTAGCTTCAAGAAAGTTTTGGTCGTAAACAACGAAGCGCGCAACGTCTGCTTTGATCTATTTTGAAAACTCCGATCAAAACCGATAGGGGAGCTATCGGCCGATTACAATCAACTGCCGATCCATCGGTGCATCCCTACTAAATAGTCTAAGAACCGGGTCTCGGGGCGGCTTATTTATTTATTTTTCTGCTTTTGCTCAGCTCATCTGTGAATTTCTGGCTCTAAAAAAGGACATCGGTTTTTGGAGGAAGAAGAAGAGCATCGCAGGGATGTCGAGGAAATCGGGTGTTTATCATCGTTATGTGTTTGAGAGATGACATGCATTTGTTTACTGTAACTGGTCTCATCCGTTCGTAGTTCTGTGGCGCTGTCTTGGCACTTTGCTGATTTTCCTCCGTCTGCTGGAGGAAACCAGTCTGCTGGTTCTCCTTCCTGTTGGACTGGGAGCCTGTGTGGAGGTTTGCTGGTCTCTTCTAACAATTAAGAGTTAAACAGATCTAATGATAACAATGATCTTTGTTCCCATCAGGTGTGGAAGGTGTTCAAAGTGTTTAAAGTCCATCTCGGTAAAAGGTTTCGTGTGAGTATGAGGCCTTGCCGGGTTCTCGGGGCGTGGGGCGATTTATCGAAGCTCTTTTCTTACTGCAGATAAACAAGCTGGATGAGGAGGAGAGGAAGACGGTGGAGTACGATGCTCAGGTTTCTCTTGTTAGTCTGCCCCCCCCCCCACTCTGGACTGGACTGAGTCTAATGAAGTGTGATTCCCTCTGCAGGCGTCCCAATTGCTGTCCTACTTGGTGTATCCTCTGTGCATCAGTGGAGCCGTTTTCTCGCTGGGATACTTACGCCAAAAAAAGTATGACCACTTTCATCCGTGCCACATAAACTTTCAGTTTTATGTTTATTACAGCGTCATTATTTCAAAATAAAATATAGGAGAACACTTTAGGGTGCTTGTTTCTGGGATATAATTGCTGCTTTTATACAGAATGAATTTATCATGAAGGAAACCGAACTACATAAATACTTTATTATTATAACTTTGTTCTGTTCCGACAGTTATTACTCCTGGTTGATCAACACCCTGATCACCGGTGAGCTTTCGTTCTACTTCAGCTGATCTCTGGCCAGATGTTCTGAAGTTAACATTAAACAAGTGTCCGCTCTCCTGTAGGAGTGTACGCGTTTGGTTTTCTGTCCATGGCTCCTCAGCTCTTCATCAACCACAAGGTCAGGTAACCCGCCTGCTGAATGTCGGGGTCAGAGTTTGCTGACTGAGTAAAATTAACATGTTTTTGTTCTCCGTGGAAAAGCTGCAGTCAGTGAGTCACCTGCAGGGGTCAGTGTTGATGTACAGAGTAAGTTCTTCACTGATCTCAGTGTTGCAGCTGCATTTGGTTCCCACTCTTTGATGTATTCATCTCCAGACTTCTCTCATCAGGGAATGAACACCCTGATTTCAGATCTGTGCTTCTGCGCCTCCTCTTTTGGCTCTCCTGTACCCTTCTCCTCCTCCCACCAGCTCTCCTGCTTCAGAGACGAGCTCCTCTTCTTCCTCTACCTCTTCCAGCGAAGGTACAACAAATGCTGCTCATGAAGGAACCCAGAGAGAATGAGTCTTGGAGATCAGATCAGAAAGCCAAACACCAAACTGTTTTATTTGACTCAGTGATAAAACCCAGAAGTTGTTTTTATTGTGATAATAATAATTTCCTGCTGGTCTCATGTCTCCACCAGATGCTACGCTTCTGTTGCTAAAAGACGAGAGTCTGTCACCAGGAAAGCGAAGACCCAATGAGGAGATCAGATCAACCAGAGACAGCACAACTGATCTCAGCTATACGATCACAGAGCTTTTCTTGAGTTTTATCATGAGCTCAGTATTTTCTGCTGCTGTAAAGGATCTGTCATCATCGCTCAGAGCACCTCATTTAAAATGTGTCTAAAGAGAGAAAGGCTTTGGAAAGCAGCTGGTTTGGTTTTAAAGTGTGATTTAATAATCTCTGGTAAAAATCTTCTCTTGTTTGTTGTTTCAAAGCTTAGATTTACATACGTGTATGATTTTGTTTTTTTTCCCTGCTGCATCAATAAATCTAAAAGATTTTTTCTGTTGGCTTTGGAAACTTTTCTCTCCTGACTGTAAAATAAAGTTGCAAGAGTTTTTTCTGCAGGGACTGAAAATCTAACTGCGTCTTTAACAAGAAATAATGAATAAAAAGGTGAAACTATGAAAACGCATGACTGCAAACTTACTGACAGTTTCTACTGAAGCGTTAGCTCCCTGGAAAACGAAAGGTTTCTAAGAAGAGGTGGAGTCGCACCTGAGAGTCACGTCATACCTGTTGGCCCGGTCTGGATCTGTGACTGCTGTTAAATTCAGAAGGTATCTACGAAACCACAGCAAAACGCCGCGTGAGACCACATCTGTGCAGGGCCAGACTAACACTTTGTTGTACCCTGGGCAACAATATTCAAGGGCCCCATCATCACGACCCAAGGATCACCATAATATGGTCACATACAGAATATTTTACTGTAATATGCAGTAAATATACTCAATACTTGAATGCCTGAAATCACGTAACCCACTCAGTGTAACCTTTGACCCACCTTGTGTGGACTGACCAATGAAGAGAGGGTCTTAACTTGAGGCCCTCTCTTTGTTGGTCAGTCCGACTCTCAACTGACGTTCAAAGTCATAGGCAGCGAAGTGTCTCTGTGCAGCGCTAAAGCCCGGGTGGACAGTTTGTTTAATATAGGGTGATCATATTTCCCTCGTCACACTGGTGGTGGTGGTGGTGGTGGTGGTGGTGGGGTGGGGTGGGGGGGGGGGGGGGGGGGCTAATTTTGCCTTGGCCCCCAAAATGTCTTGAAACGGCCCTGGGTGTGTGACTGAATTTTGAAGGTGATCTGAATTGTATCAGATGTATAAATATTACATGTGTAGAACTTATTGTTTCATACAGGTAAAAACACTAGTGGATATAAATCTACCTACATTTTACTTTTCAACACTTTGTTTTGTTTTCTTGTTTGTATTTAACTATATTTTCCTGTCCTGTCTGTCTCTCATCTTCCTGCATCTCCTCTAAACTCTCCAGAAAATCTGCTGCCTGGATTCTCACTTTTTCACCTCATCAGTTACTTTTGAGCAGCAGGGAGGAGAGCTGCAGCATCACGTGAGGAACACCAAACATCGTTCCCACCTCTGACGGGATGAAACAGGAATTTACATGTGTTGGTTTAAATCAGCTAAAGTGTGCTTTTCCCATCATGCATCAGTTTGGTGAAACGCCAGCAAAGCAGAAAACCAAGAATCAGCTTCTATATAATTAAATAAGCGAGCCTGAGGAGTTCAGAAGCCATTTTTCACTCGGTTCTGTTGAAACATCAAATGAGCATCCTGTTCTAAACTTCTGTTGACTTAAATTAGGACTCAGTCTGGTCGAACAGATTCTGTTCTCAGGGATTATTTTCCCTCCAAGATTAAATCTCATTTTCTAAAGCAGGAAACGTCTCCTTAAGAGGCTGACACCAGCTGAGACTAGTTTGACTACAAAAGTTGGATCTTTAGAGATACGTGTGCTTGTTTGAAGGCGTTGCATGTCTCTTTTATTTCTTTTGGTAGTCACCTGTCAGCCATGTACGACTATAAACCATCTCGACATGAACGTCAACGTGAAACCACCTGAAAAACCTCCAGGAACGCCACCCTCATTAACGTTTGTGCCGCTTTCATCGTGTGATGTGTAATCCAGCTTTAAACGTGCTCCTGTGCAGTAATCCCACTGAAGTCCTACGTGTGCAGCTTCTCCTCCACCAACGCAGCGTGTAACCAGAACAACCAGGAGTGCCAGCAGCCACTCGACACCTGCATGACCATCGTTGACGCTTTGGGTAACCGGCTGCTGCGGATTATGGTCCAGCTTTGAACAATAGAGCTTTCATTTGGATTAAAATGAGTTGATGGTGACACATTGGGCTGGATTATTAATAGTTGCTGTTGAATTATACAACTCTAAAGTTGAGATCACGACAGCTGTTCCAGACCTAGAACTTTTAGATGAGGCCAATGCCGACGACAAGAGCCGTGCTAAAAACTCGCTTTTACAAATGCTGACACAAAACATTCCCCCTAAGTCTTCATTAGGAGTTATTTAGTGAATGTGAGATGTTATTTTTTAAGGCAGCGGAGGTTTTAGTCGTGAGATTGCGGAAGACGTTTCTGCCCCAAGCCTCTTATGGAGTTCCAGAGGCGTCCTAGAGCAACCAGGTGAGACCCACAGAGCTTTAGATGTTCTGGGTTCTTTAGAACGTGGCATGATGAGATGCTTTTTGAGATCTTGTAGCCAACTTTGTGCTGTCAGACAGGTTCTGTTGAAGTGATTTCTTACTTCTCCAGGTCTGGTAGCAATCAGGTGTGGGTTTGGTTAGGCTAACTACATGTAGCGTAATGATAGTGTTAGTTAATTACTGATACAACACAGGGCCAGGTCGGTCTGAATAGCTTCTTTTTTGTTAATGAATGAAACCATCATCTGAAAACTGCCTTTTCATTCACTCAGGTTATCTCAATAAGTCGGCAGCCCAGTGAAAGTACCTCAGTGTAAAGTTACTGTTAAGTTGCAGTACCCTCCACCCGCCACAGAGAGGAGCTGCACCATCAGCAGCCTTCCACATTTTCAGTGCAAATCTCTAAAGTTCCCTCTTTGTGTGATGTTCAGGTCCGGTGACGGCCATCGTGAAGCAGCATGCCAGCAGCACTGCGTGCAACGGGACCGCCTCCACAGCCTTCGTCGATGCAAACGGAAACAGCGTGAGCTGCTGTGGCGGCTACGACTACTGTCACTACAGCGGCGCCGGCTCTGTTCACACACACACACCGCCATGCTGCTCGCCGCGGGTGTTTCACTGCTGCTGGCGCTCTGAGGTCCTCCTCTATCGTGTTTATAAAGCATCGTGTAAATACTCTGACTCTGTAAGACTCCTGTAAACAACTATGTCCTGATACTTTTATAGTTTATAAGCTGTTTGTGATAAAATCACTTTTACACTCTTTAAAGTGAAGAACAAAAGCATGAAGTCAATAGTTTTTAAAAATGAATGAAACTGACCAAAAGCGTCTCATTTTCCTCTCATCGTTATTTTATTTCACCGGTTCTTTCCTCCTATTTAACACGGTGGCAGATTCGGCCGAGAAGACAAGATAAAAACCAGTGTTTACTAGTTCTGTACACCTCACCAGTGAGACACACCAGTATCGCTTACAATATACCAACATGAGCAGATTTACACAACAACAACAACGCCGAGATAAAATAGATTGTTTTGTTTACGTGTTTTTAAATAGTTTAACCCAATCGGACCCAGATTTCCCATCTCGTCATCACTGGTTAAAAACTAAAATATTCTGGGTAAAACTGGATTAGGTTGGTTTTTTTTGGTGCTGTGCAAATATGCTCTTTTCCATACCAGTAAATCATGCTGTGCCAGTATAGTCACCAGTACGGTCTACGTAGCCGTCAGTCGTACTCCAGGTGGGCTCAGTGTCGACAAAAACATCTGGGACCTGATTTCAGATCTGCAGAACGAGTTCCAGTCGTGTCGATCCACATTTCAAGTGTGTTTGTTCACCTCTAGACGGTTGCTAGGTGGGACATTTCTAAAGTGTTACACCTAACAGGAGCACAACGTTTCTGAGGCGAGGTTTGTTTTTGTCCCGAGAATACACAAGATTTTCTTTTTTGTGCCCCGGTCGAGTGACTAGACACTTCAAAGTGGGACACCAGTCTTTTAGGAGCAACATCTCGGACCAACCAGAGGACACGTTGTTGTCTTTATGTTAATATTTTAAAATCAAACTTTTCTCTTAGCTGCTGGGATTGACCGTCTGCTTGTGTTCAAGTTACAGTTTTCCGTACAGAGGAAGAAGAATGTCACCGATAAAAACAACACAAAGACATGGAGCCAGCCAAAATTAAACAGGAAGTAGGAAAGATTTGGATTCTTCACATTTAGAGTCTTTAAAACCTGCTCTGAGGAGCAGAGGAAGACTGCAGGAAGAGACCAGTGAGCAGGAAGAGGACGGGGACAGTGTGGACTCCTGCTCCTCCCTCTGTCTCCTCTATAAATAAAAGCTGGTGAGACCGAGAAAACAACGCAGAAGACTCTTCCAGAGCAAAACCGTGATGCCTTCACTGAAATCCGTCAAGTTGAAACCTCCGTCCAGAACAGAAAAGGTTCATGACTCCACTGAGAATTAAAACAGCTGACTGATGTCGGCCGAAGCTCGTTCCCTCCGCTAGAAACATTCCTCTCAGATTATTCACAGTCCAGTCAGCATGACAGTGTTGAGTCTAATAAATCTCCAGTCGTCGCTGCTCCTCTCGTCTTTACAGTCCAGACCCAAGGGAATGACGCTCCCACGCTCTGATCCAGGACGTGGTTTTGATTGGTTCTCGTACGAGGAAAGTCACAGTGGTTGATGATTTAACCCCATCCTGAAGCACGACTGTTGTTCTTCCCCAGGGAGCAAAATGACAAGAGCGGCCGCGGTTCACCTCGGAGATAGCTCTCATAAAGGGGGGTGAGCGGGGCTAGTGCGGGCGGGAGTGGGCCATCATCTTCAGCCGCGATTGGTCAATGACATCCAAGAGGTTCTTGGCATCGACGGCGAGAGCATGAGCGGCTGTCAGCATCTGCTTCTTGTAGTCCTGCTGGAGGCTGAGAAGAAGACATCAACGGGTTTAGAAGCAGGGAGATGTCTTCAGAAACTCATCGCACGCTTGCTGCCTACCTCGTCATCACATACTGTTGGGCTAACTTCATTTTCCCAATCAGCTCCGCCAGGTCAGAGTTCAACAGCTTTTGTGCCATCTCGATCTGTTAGAGATGAAGAGTTTCGACATCAGTCGGGAGAGAAGATGTAAAAACGCTGTGGAGTGTGTGTGTCTACCTCTCTGTGTGTGCTGGCTGGGAGTTGAGGTAGAGTCTCATCCACTGTGGCGAGTAACGTCCTCAGGGCCAGACCCACATCCTGGGAAACACGTGAAATCAGGACACGGTGGAAAAATAAAACAGCATCGTGAACGAACTGGAGACGTTAGTGATGCCAGACAGCTGCAGACTCACAACAGTTTCCTGTTTCTGTTTAGCGTGGCCAGCTTCAATCAGCTGTTCAAGGTGTTTATTAGGATGAACACATGTAAATAAAGAGTGAAAATCACTAAATATAAATAAAAGTTGGTTTTCCTTTTCTTTCCATCCTGCTGAGTTTGTAAGAGTGAAACAAAACAGAGAAAACAACTAAAAGGACTGATGAGGAGCTTTTAGTCCCTGGTGAGCCTAAGATGTCAGATCTGCTTCTGAATCATTATTTATTTAGTAGGAAGTCTAAAAATGTTAACCTTTAAAGATCAGCACAGCGTTCCTGAATCAAGAGGGTTTGCCACCGCGGTCAGCAGAACCGTCTGAGTGCTGCTATCGTCATGGCCGATGGATCCGAGCGGATTCAGACTCTACTGGGACATGGCCAGGACGTTTCTCACCTTCACCATGGGTACGTATTCCTCTGGAGGAGCTGGCTGAATCTTGCTCGACATCTCAATCACAGCCTTCACCAGGCCGGTCACGTTCTCGTACACTTTGTCGTTTGAGCGGTCCAGATTGGCCGTGGGAGGAGGGCTAATCTCCTGAGGCTGCAGCTGAACAAGGAGAGGAAAGGAAAACAAAGAGGATGGGCTCGATGACACCGGAGAGGTGCAGTGGAAAGTATAAATGACAAATAACAAACCCTGCTCAGAATTATGTAGATATACAGATGAACTAACTGGCCTTCTGCACATCTGATGAGTCAAAACTAAAATCGTCCCAACTTCCCAACAGTCAGTTTAACAAAACGGGTTTTCATCCAGAACCAGGAGCAGAGGACAGCGTGTAGTTCTCCCTTCTGGCCACTGGGCGGCAGTGTTACACCATTTGTACATGATTAACTTTAAAGTGAGGATTCAGGTAAAAACAAAAACATTTCAGTCATTCCATTCAAACAGCAACAAAAGTAAATGCCTCTCCAAAAGATCTGAACTGTCCCTTTAATGAACAAAAGCCCTTCTTCTTCTCGGTTTCTGCTCCAAGGCTGAACTCCTTTTTCTGCAGAACAAAACACTGATTGCTATGATTACTTCAGAGTTGATCAAATGTAAGCAGCGTGAGCATACACATGCTAAGCTAGGCTGATAGTTAAGCACGAGCCTTGGGTGAGGATTCTTGTGCTTGTGTTAGTTGTTTGCTAGCTGCTAGCTACACATAGCTACGTGCTCCAAGGACAGCAGATCTTCTGCACGGCAAATTCCCAATTATTCACAAGTCGTGCCAAATAAAACTAAAACAGTTCAAAAACTAAACCTCAAATCTACAATATTTCGTCATTTCTGAGAGAGGAAATGAAGCCGAAGGGCTGATGTATAATATGAGCATGGTGTGTAAAAGTTGGGTTCCTAAAGGAGTAAAAACCAATAAAGATATTTCCCAATATTACAATTAAACAATTAAAGGCCAATATCGGTAGACCGATATTAACAGACACCCCTAAAAAAGTCAATGAAACCTGTAAAACGAAGAGGGACGACAGGTTTGGCTAAACAAACAAGCCACTAGGATTAGTTTATGACGACAGAACTGAACGTTAGTTGGAGATTAGAAACACATGAAACCATCTTCTGAGCAGGAAGATGGTTTTAAACGTTAACATTACTGATGTAATTAGTTAGCCGAGGAATTAACGAGCTGACTCAAGACAGTGTGCTGCTTACCCGCCAGGGCTAGGGGTCAACAACAGGGAGGAGGAGGAGGAGGAGGAGGAAGAGGCAGAGCAGCCAAAGGAGAAAAAAGAAAATATTTTGTGTCAGCATTTCAAAACATGCATTATGTGTCTGGCTGAACTTGGCATGCTCCTACTAAAGAGAGGATGTTTTAGTAAAGGCTTGTGTGTATTTATTCACACAGTTTATGTGCAGATGTACCTTGACTCCATCGTTGTAGCTGTCTGCTGTGTTCAGACAAGCCAGACTGCCCACTTGGCTCTGGGCTCCAGGCCGGGGGGGCTTCTTCGGAGGAGCCACATGATCTGAGAAGCCCAAAGTAAAGGGAATTGGTCAGAACTTACTCAAGCATGCACACACATCCAGTTCTCTTGGATGTGTTTAAACAGAGTTGCTTCATATGAATGAAGTCATCATGCTGTAAATTAAAAGCAACCACTCATTATTTAATGAATCGCTTCTATATCAAACTTTAAATCAGTGATGCACCGATATGAAGCTTTTGGGCCGATACCGATATTCGATACTGAGATCACTGTTATGACAGATAACCGATATTTGCCGATACCGATATACTGACATTAATGCTTCTAATAGAATGACAATTATTAAAGCTGAAATTATGTTATTATGTACACACAACACACACATTTACGGTTCTGAGATGATTTCACTCACTGTTCACATGACTATAAACAAATACACACCACCCCCCCTCACCCTCTGAAACAGGCAAAAATATCGGTTGTTAATATCGACCCGGTTTTATTAATCGAACCGATACGATATGCTTAAAAAAGACTAACATCGGCCGATACCGATATTAATGCCGATATATAGTCCATCCCTACTTTAAATACAACCTTTTAAGCTCCGTATTCATATTATTCTAGACCTTTGGAACGGCGGCCAGCACTTCTGCTGGTTTGAACTACAATCCTGATCATTTTCAGAGGAATCTTTGGTTTTTAAATGGTTAACCCTCAAGTCTAAAACAATAACACCACTTTAAAAATATGTTGAGAAAGCCTGGAGATCTCCTGATAAAATCAAAATATTTCAAAGTTTTTTTTAAACAAATTATAAAGAAACAAGGGGTGGTTTAAACTTCTGAACTCTCCAGTATTTAATCTGAATGTGGAGAGGAAATACTAGAGCTACAGTCAGTTATAGTCTATGGAGAGGCAACAAAGTGCAGAAGATTATAAAAGAGCAGGAAACAATAGTGGTTGTGTGACTGAATGGTGCGGTTGTGTTTATTACCTGGTTTACCAACGGGCTGGTATATGTGCTGGCTTCCTGTCTGCACAAACAAACAAACATTGGATTTTTGAGTGCATTTAATCAAAGACTCCGCATGAAATTCACAGGCAAAAACCACCAGCTGTCTGCATCACTTCTTTTTTAAAATTTTATTGAACAAGGAAGAAAATCCCATTGAGATAAAAAACTTAGTTTTCTAGGGAGACCCGGTGAAGATCGGCAGCAGCAAGCATCACACTGAGTTACAGAAGAGAAAGTGACACAGTTAAAACACGTGCCAACGTAGTAACAAATAAGTTAGAATCTAAATGGAACAGTTACATGTCGTGGAGTTGGCCTCAAGACTTTTGTTTAGATTTGAAAACAAAATGAACTTTTTCCAGTCGTTCCGAGCTCAGGGTGCTAAAAAAAGCTCTTTCGCAGAGTTTGATGTGTGTGAATGGAAACGAAAGCAGACAAAGAGAATAGCGACCAGCATTATTAGTCTGCTGTTAGTAGAGACGTGCAGTGGTGAAAATCTGGCGATACGATACGTATCATGATACAGGGGACACAATACGATATGTGTTACGATATATTGTGACACATTCAGCCAGACGATTTTAACGATTTTTTAGACTGAAATTATTGTAGGAAAACTCAGTAGGCAGTCCAAACTGATAGATAACATGTTTAACCTGAGGTACCTGAACCATAACAGAGCAATTTACATTTCAGTGGTGGAAACTTCAATTCAATTCAATTCAAAAATACTTTATTAATTCCAGAGGGAAATTGATTGTTGTAGTAGCTCAGAATAATAATAATAATAAAGTCATCAAAGAGTTATTGTATATTACAATGGCTGCTGGCAGGAAGGATCTCCAGTAGCGGTCAGTGTTGCAGCGGAACTGAAGAAGCCTCTGACTGAAGACACTCTTCCATTGTCGGACAGTCTTGTGAAGAGAATGCTCAGGGTTGTTCATCATTTTCTTGGTTCTCTGGAGAATCCTTCTTTGCATCATCTCCTCCAGTGGTTCCACAGTCGTCCCCAGAACAGAACCAGCCTTTTTTATTAGGCTGTTGAGCCTTTTCAGGTCCCTGCTTCTGATGCTACTACCCCAACAGACGATGGCTGAAGAGATTACACTCTCAACAACAGACTTGTAGAAGATCTGCAGCATCTTGCTACAGACATTGAAGGACCTAGGCGTCCTCAAGAAGTGCAGTCTGCTGTGTCCCTTCTTGTAAATGGCTTCGCTGTTCTTTCTCCAGTCCAGTCTGTTGTCCAGGTGAACTCCAAGGTATTTGTATTCCTCAACCACCTCCACTTCTTCTCCCATGATGGAAACAGTGTTTGACTCCACCCTGTTTCTTCTGAAGTCTAAAATCATCTCCTTTGTTTTGTTCACGTTCAAGGTCAGATGATTGTTTCCACACCATGCCGCAAAGCACTCCACTAGCTCTCTGTACTCACCTTCCTGTCCATCTCTGATACACCCGACAACTGCAGAGTCATCTGAGTATTTCTGTAGATGACAGGTATCTGATTTGTACTGGAAGTCTGAGGTGTACAGGGTGAAAAGGAATGGTGAGAGTACAGTCCCCTGTGGTGCTCCAATGTTACTGATCGCCTGGTTTGATGTGAAGTTCTTCAGCCTCACAAACTGTGGCCTGTTTGTCAGGTAGTCTTTAATCCAGGCGATAGTTGAGGCCCCCACCTGTGTCTTCTGGAGTTTCTGGCAAAGTACATCAGGCTGGATTGTGTTAAATGCACTGGAGAAATCAAAGAACATGACCCTGACAGTGCTGCCTGCTTTGTCCAGATGACAGTGGGTTGGTTGAAACAGCTGGATGATGGCATCTTCAACTCCAACTCCATGGCGATAAGCAAACTGCAGCGGGTCCTGATATGTTCTAGTTTGCTTATTCAGGTGGACCAACAGGAGTCTCTCCAGGACCTTCATGATGTGGGATGTCAGGGCAACCGGTCTGTAGTCGTCACCGACAGATGGGCGAGAGAGCTGCTCTGCACAGGCCTTCAGTACTCTGGGGCTGACACCATCTGGACCTGCAGCCTTGTTCCTGTTCAGTCTCTCCAGCTGCCTCTTCACTTGACCTCTAGAGACAGATAGGTGGGAGGGGGAGGTAAATGGGGCAGCAGCATCTCCTGACTTGGTTGAAGACAGATTTATAGAACAAGAAGAGTCCATGACTGCATTAGCGGACAAAAGAGCTGGCGTGTGACAGGAAAATGTTGGATCAGAGGAGGATGGGATGTCTGATTGGCTGGGGACAGGCGAGGAGGATGCTGGCTTTGTTCCTGAACTGAACCTATTGAAGAACTTGTTCAGTTCATTGGCTGTGTCTAGGCTGCCATCTGTGCAATCCTTCCTCTGCTTGAAGCCCGTGATCTTCTTCATCCCTGACCAGACATCTCTGATATTGTTCCTCTGTAGTTTGTTCTCCAGCTTCTTCCTGTATGCTTCCTCGCTGTCTCTGATCTTGATCTTCAGTTGCTTCTGTATACTCCTCAATAATTCCCTATCTCCCTCCTTGAAGGCTCTTTGTTTCTCATTCAGCAGATTCTTCAGTTCACTGGTGATCCAGGGTTTGTTATTAGCGAAGCATCTCACTGTTCTGGTGGGTATGATGTTGTCCACACAGAAGTTTATATGGTCAGTGACAAATCCAGTCATGGCATTGATGTCCTCTTCATATCCTTAAACAAACAAACAAAACCCACTGCACACTGCACCTACTGTATTTTCCGGACTATAAGTTGCACTTTTTTTCATAGTCTGGCTGGTCCTGCGACTTATACTCTGGAGCGACTTATATACCAAATTATGTATACCACGCTGCTGTGGATCAGCTCTGGACCAGGAATAAGCTCCTCTGCCTCGCCATCACCTGCTGGAGACCATGGCACGCTGCTGCGGGCTGGCTCCGGTCCAGGTTTCAGCTCCTCTGCCCCACCATCACCTGCTGGAACCTGTGGCGAGTTGCTGTGGGCCGGGTGGCTCAGACCCAGTAATGAGCTCCCCTGTCCCGCTGGGAGGGTTTCAAACACCCCCATCACCTGCTGCAGCCTGTGGTGGGGTGCTGTGGGCCGACTCCAGCCCAGGAATGAGCTCTTCCCGCCCGCTGGGAGGGTTTGAAACACCGCCATCCTCTGGTGGAGACCGTGGCGCACTGCTGCGCCCTGATTGTTTATTCTGTTATTGTTATTGGTACTTGACCTGTAATGTAAAATGCTTGGTCTCAGATTTTGTAAGAAAAATAATTAAATTTCCCCCCAAAATGCGACTTATATATGTTTTTTTCTTCTTCATTATACATTTTATGGCTGGTGCGACTCATACTCCGGAGCGACTTATACTCCGGAAAATACGGTAGCAGTCGGTGTTTGTGTTGCACCAAATCCAAAGAAAATATACGACGGTTCGCAAGTTAATTCTTCAAAAGATTTAATACATGGCTTTTGAATATCAATATAATACCGCAGGAAAAAATATCGCCATATCAATATTTTCTTACATCCCTAGCTGAAAGTCTATGTTTTTTTATAGTTAAACAACTCAGAGACAAACTTTAACTGAAACTCGATCCGAGGGATAAAAACAAACCGACTCTGCTGTTTTTGCATCTTTGCTGTTTTCTCAGTATGAGAAAACAAAGTCCCCAAATACCCTGGTGCCATCAGAGTGTTGTGGCCTGACAATCACCAACACCCAAAAATACAGCGCTACAGCGATTCTCACACACACACACACACACACACACACACACATACACACACACACACACACACACACACACACACACACACAAACCACAACCATTCAATGGGAGGAGGAGGAGGACAAGTAGAGAGATGAATTACAGAGACAGAAATATCTGGCCTGTGGCAACTTCAGACTGCTACAACTGCTGCTGGCATCAGGGGAATCACACACACACGCACGCACGCACGCACACACACACACACACACACACACACACACACACACACACTAAAAATACACGATCTTAAAACACTAGGACTAGAACATCAGGGGTTACCTTTTACAGCAAAAACATGAAAACTGTTAGCAGCTGTTGTTTGGCCTCTACACAACATCTGAACAGAAAACAACTTCAGGTTCTCCCTCTCTGAATAAACGTCACATATCTGCTAAACTACAGATTACTGAGACTAATTTTCACACAAACCTCGTTCACAGCAATCACCAAGTTTTAAGATACAGCATAGAAAAATGAAGTAAAGTCATATTTGAAAGACCCAACTCTTCATATCTAATAATGCCTTTCAAATGTTTAAATATGGTTCACAATAAATCTGGAGGCATAAAGTGGGTTAAAGCCCTCTAATAATATCTAACAACACTGTGAGAAAACACTGACCCTTCATCGTTGACCCCACCCCTTCAGTTAGGCTACTTCCTGTCCCCACAAACAGCAGAGACAATCACATGGATGTAAATGTACACTATCCTGTCGAAAATAACATTTAAAATAAGAAAAGCAGCAAATTCAGAAAGCGTGTGTCAACCCCAGCAGAAGAGTGTGGAGTTTTAAAAGAAACGGCTGTAAAACGAAGACTCACCGGCTGGAGTCCACCTTCGTCTCTGTCCAAGCTGCCTCTGGAGCTCCTCGTGTCTGGTTTCTAAACATAAGATAATCACAAACATCAGGACGAGTCCGGGTTGAGTTGAATATTTAGATTTTACAGCAAAGTCACGCTGCTTTTTGCCCATGGCTTAACTAGCAAAATAAAAAACATGTTTAATCCAGGAACGTGCTCGTTCCCGTGTTATGGCCTAATATTAGCCCAGCACAGCTCAAAACTCTCCAACTGAAAAACGCAAACAAAAGAATTTAGACTTTCACAGCTGAACATCTGCATCTAAAGCCCAAAATAAACACACACACTACTGTAACACTGCTCACACACATCCATCCTCTCATACCAGTTTTCCAAGACAGGACTTGAAGACCAGCATTGCCACAAAGGGTCATCAAAGTTGTCTGAAGAGTCGTTTGTGTCCGAGATGTCTGAGGCGTTTTGCCTCTCTCTCTCCTCAGATTTTACACAATCCGTGTGCCTCTGTCTGAACGTTTTCTTGCTTTCTGCTCCCCTGATTGAAACTCCAACTTCCTGCCTGCAGCACACTTATATCAGACTCCAAAACATGGAGAGAGGGAAGGAGGAGGAGGGATACGCCGCCAACGAGCTGTCAGTAAGCCAGCACGGACACCATTTTTTCCCAAAAACCTTTTCTTTTTCACCCCCTCTTTCTCCTCCCATTCTCACTGAAGTAACCGTGTGATAAAAACCAGCCAGTCTCCAACAAACACTTTCACACGAGCATGCTCCAACAAACACACTCAGCTTTTCAGTAATGGTGTGTGTTGTTGGTTAGTGGTTATGGGTCAAAGACAGACTGTTGACTGAGCTGTCAGAGTCTGTAAGCCTATCATTAAAGCAGGAATTCGCACAGGACACATCTTCCTTCTCACTCACACTCACACGCACACACACAATAAAATCCTTCAGCAGAATCTCCAGCTACCTCTATCCCCGCTCACAGAAAAATGCATGAAACATGAAACCCTGCTCCCGTCTGCCAGCCTCATCTTCCTGTTCGCGTCCATCTAAAGCACAACATCCAGCCTGTTTTGGTCTCTCACCAGCAGAGGCAAGCACTGATCAGCCTTCATTACAAACTAATAAGGATAAGATTGCTCGTTCTCCCTCACAAAACAACACGATGAGCAGGGATACATAACTTTGAAGCACACCAGAGCTAGCTGTAGCTAGCTAGGCTCTTGTTCCAGCTCAATGCTATATGGAGACTCCATTGGGGAGGTGTGAGGGTGAAAAAGGCATCAGCTCACCATCAAACCCAAACTCTGACATTTGAAGGGGGATATTTTATGAGGGAGTTGTTTAATGTGAGCTCTGCCACTTCCATGTAAACCAGTCTGGTGGCATTGTTGGAGGTTGCAGGTTTGAATCCTGACTGCAGCCTTTCTGAATGTTTTTTCCTTTGCGTGCATGGATTTCCTCTGGTTTCCTCACGCAGACCAAAGACTTGCATGTTTAGTTTAATCTGTAAGTGGTTTGTGCAGTAATGGATGCAGACCTGATGGATGTAGAGGAGGGCGACATCATCCACTGGATTTCAGATGTTAGAAGCAACAGAGGAAACGCTTTCACGATATTAGATCATGTTTGGGTGGAATTGGGCAGGATTCGAGAAGAGATGCCAGTCACCAAGAGACCAAAGGTACTTTGGTTTATTATTATGAGCTTTCATCAGTGAGGAGCGGAGGGGTCTGCAACCTTTACAAAAGAGCTGTTTTCACCCCTCAGGTCACCTAAATTACACTTATTTAGAACTGTTGAGCTGTTACAAGGTCTTTCTTTCCTCAGAATCCTGAGAGCAACGCGACACGTCTGAGAATAAAGTCCAAATTCTTTTTTCCCTTTCCTGTGAATCTCTATTATGAGAGAATTGTTGTCTTTTTTGACAAAAAACACATAAATGGTTCTACGAGACCACGGTCTTAAAACAGAAAAGGGTAAATGCCTTCTCCAGGTCAGG
Source organism: Nothobranchius furzeri (assembly GCF_043380555.1). NCBI lineage: Eukaryota > Metazoa > Chordata > Actinopteri > Cyprinodontiformes > Nothobranchiidae > Nothobranchius > Nothobranchius furzeri. The sequence continues at coordinate 41,120,671 of NC_091745.1, read as the reverse complement.
GATGAGGTCCTGCCTCAAGCGGAGGAGTACAAGTATCTCAAGGTCTTGTTCACTAGTGAGGGAAAATAGAGCATGAGATCGATAGGCGGATTGGTGCTGCGTCTGCTGTGATGTGGGCGTTATACCGATCTGTCGTGATGAAGAGCCGGAAAGCAAAGTTCTCAATTTACCGGTCGATCTACGTTCCTACCCTCACCTACGGTCATGAGCTTTGGGTAGTGACCGAAAGAACGAGATCACAGGTACAAGCGCCTGAAATGAGTTTTCTCCACAGGGTGGCTGGACTCTCCCTTAGGGCGAAAAGCTCGGTCATCCGAGAGGGGCTAGGAGTAGATTTGCTGCTCCTCCACATCGAGAGGAGCCAGTTCAAGTGGCTCGGGCATCTGGTCAGGATGCCTCCTGGATGCCTCCCTGGTGAGGTTTTCTGGGCACGTCCAACTGGGAGGAGACCCAAGGGAAGACCCAGGACAAGCTGGACGGACTATGTCTCTCGGCTGGCCAGGGAATGCCTTAGAATTCCCCCGGAAGAGCTGGCCCAAGTAGCTGGGGGGAGAAAAGTCTGGGCGTTTCGGCTTAGGCTGCTGCCCCCTTGACCCGACTCTGGATAAGCGGCTGAAAATGGATGGAGAGATAAAACGTTCTAAACGTGTTACTGGTGCTTTAGCATTGCTCTGTTGTGAAATTAAACTAAATTATTCCATGAAAACCCGGCATTTTTTATGATCACTAAACAAGATTTAGTTAATGTTTAAATTCTTTTGTCCAACGTTATTAAGAGTTACTGAAGAGGGCCCCTTGTGGCTCCAGGGCCACAGCTTGAAAACCCCTGCTCTAAACCAATATGATGACATCAAAGTATTTCTAAACTGGCAACATCAAATATTTTATTTATCTGAAGGCATTTTCACCTTCTAGAGCCTCTCTAAGGGTCAATGTCAGGATGTATGTTTGTTTATTTCTCCTATTTACTTGTGTTATTTAATATTTTCTCAGTAAACTTTTGGGGCATCAATGAAAATGATACACACCATGTGACAGAATGAAACGGTAATTTGTTTTTATAGATGAAGGAATTAATCGGAACCGTTTTAATGCACTGCCACAACAAAACGTGGATGACATGATGCTCAAAGCAACTTAAAACTGATGTAAATAAAAACACAAGAAAAGAACCAATTAGTCAAGACATCTGTGAGAGAATGTCACACACAACATCAAATTAAAGAGAAATCATGTTGAAAGTTAGTTTTTTTATGCTCTTGTGCAGATAAATGAAAGTTTTTATCTCATTTGAAGCTTAAAGGTGTGGCTGACTCATTAAATTATTACATTGGCAGTGGTATGTAGTGGGAATTAATGCCTTATAAGTCGTACTCTGGGTACCAAAAGCCCTGGTGTGCCTGGCCAGTGACTCCTTTTACATTCCAACGTTGATGTTTCATCTCCACAAATAACTCAAGCCTGAAGGAGTTCTGCTCTGTGGGGGAGTTGCTAAGTCTAACAGTTAGCTTCTAGTTAGCTTTTAGCTAGCTGAGACGTTCTCTGCCGTTTCCTGGACGCTAAACCAACAGCCTTCCCCGTCGTGAGTCAAGATGGGTGAATCCATGAATGTTAAGTGACAGTGTGACGTAGATCTGTCAGGATTTTCTAACTCTAGAGTTTCACCGTCTGTTTTCTATCAGACGCTAATGCAGGAGGTAGGTGTAGGAGACTATTTTCATGTTCAGTCTGCATGAAAACTAATTATAATCAGAAATAATGATTAAAATTTATTTTCAGTCAACCACCTTTAAAGCCTTGCTAAACACTAAATAACACTAACAATTTAAGATCTTCTATGTGAAAGTTTTTACCTTCAGAGTTGAAATTTTCAGGTTAATCAGAAATTGAGAAAAAATAAAAATTTCTGATGATTCTTTAAATATAAATAAAAAAGGTCTAAATCCATAATGGCAGATCAGGGGTCTCATTTATCAAACATTGTGTAGAATCCTTACTAAAACCGTACTTAAGCTCAGCAAAACAAAAGTACTAACACCAAGTAGGTTTGTGATCTATCAAACATGGAGTACGCACAGCTGCACACAATCTCCTCTTCATAAATCAGAAACTATCTAGAAAGGTTCTCAGCTGCTTTTTAGTCACATCCCGCCCTCACCACGACCACTTACTGCCATAAGTGATAATGCTGCAGGATTTCATAATTGTATCCTTCTCAGCAGCAGCACTGCAGGTGCTCTCCATGTCCAAAATGTGTGTAAGCCAGGTCCTTAGTCAACTTAAAGTTGCGCACATTTTTCCGCTAAGTTTTCTTTTATAAATCCCAAAGTGAGTCACAAAAATATGCCGGATGCAACAGGTACCGTCCAAACCACCATAAAAACATAGAATCATCTTTTTCGACCTGTTGATGGCACCTTTCCTGCTGTAAATTTGTACGTAACGCACCCACGTAACAGTTGCGGATGTTTCTGACGGTCAGAAGTTCTCTGGACTTAAAGCTCCCCCCACTTAAAGCTTAGGAGACAGACACCAGTGAGACCTGGATCGGAGATCCAGTGGGAGAACTGGACGAACTACACTGGCAAGCCCCCCCACTACTTCTGCGCGAGCTACAAAACTGTACCACAACTTAGTATGCTAGCTAATATAGCTAGCCCCACTCAGACTCGGCTTCCTGTTTAGCTGCTCACAGCTGAGATCATGTGATTCATTCACAGAGGATCGAGAGGCGGTCAGAGGGCAGCCTGGCTGATAATCAGAATCCAATCTTTAAGAAGGGGAGGTTCAAAATGATTGGATGAGGTTTTGTCAGGATTGTACGTTTCAGGAAATTAAAATTATTCATTATTTTGACAAACCATTTAATTTATTGGTTGCCATGAACAAGTGACCAGCAGTTCAACTTATATGGCTATGTAGAGAATGCTGCAGAGAAAGACCACCAACCCCACCTTTAAGACGCTAATATTGTACAATTGGTGAGCGGTGTGTTAAATCAAAGATGTTAGATAAAAGATGTCCTGTCTAAGCGTCCTGTTCCAGGCTCTGTGTTGTCCTCCAAGTGTGCTGTGCGTGTTACCAGCAGCCTTTCCTCCTGCTCCAGCCACCTCTGATCCTCCTCCATCTGCTGCTGTTGTATCATCAGCTGCTCCTCCATTAACAGGCACTGCTGGCCTACACACTGCTGCATGTCTACTGCCCTGTCCTACGCACGCACGCGCACCCACACACACATAAACGCAACAAAAGACAAGCACAGCACAACAACCATGTACACAAACACAATGAAAGTGCATGAAAAAAATGCACAGAGACGAAATGAAGACAGATGGATGCAGAACTGAAACTAAGGTGGATGAAATTTTGTGTGTGTGTGTGTCTCTTACCTCCACTGCAGAGCCCCACAGTGCCATGTCTGCTCCGTGTGGCTGGGGGAGGTGCTGTGTGTGTGAGTGTGTGTGGATGTGATGACGAGGGTGTGTGTGTGCGTGGTGTGTGTCCACCATGGGAGCAGGTGGAGGGTACAGGGCGCTGGGAACAGACGGAAGGGTGTGAGGCCCTGGATACCCAGCCATCTAAACACCAAAAATGGACAAAAAACACAGATGTCTAAATGTTTCGCTCTGCGCCTGCAGCTGAGGGGTGTGAGGATTGTGTTTACGTTACCTGGTAGTGTCCAGGATGCTGGGGACTGGGGTAGAAACCCTCACTGGAGCGGGGACTGGGATAACCCGGTCTACTTGGCTATAAACAGGAAAAAACAACAAAAAAGAAGGTCAAGGAAGATGGAGGATAGAGAAAAGAGGCTGGATCACCATTTCCTGAATTAAACACACAATAATCCACACACACACAAACCCCTAGGAGCTGTTTGTGTGGTCAGGTTAGCTGTCATTTATCACAGGGAACACCCACAGGGCTGCAAATCCAGCAGGCTGTTAGTTCAACCAGAACACCAACACCCATGAGCGATTGTATTGTTAATCTCTGGTTAGATGTGATGCAGGTGTGTAAACACTGTTCACCAAAAACCTCTTTTTTCAGACTGTAATACGTCTGACTGGGTGAAACGAGGGGGAGTTAGGGGTCTGTGTGGGAAATGAGCTTTTAATGAATTACAACACAAACTCCTGTCGGCTTTATTGTCCAAACGGAGACGGGTCTGAGTCGGATGTTCTGCTGTCCGCTAAAAACAGAAGTACTTGGTGAACCCACAGTGTTAAATCTCCTGCTGCCTGATTCAGATGAAGCTGGGCAAAGCTGATGTAAAGTTGCTCCTCTTGGAGCCATGTAGGAGTTGGCTAAAAGATGCAACACAGAGCTCACTTTAGCACAACCACGTTGCACGTTCTACCTTCCACAGTCTGTCATAGAAGCTTTCTCTGGACCACACCTCCGACGGCAAGACAGACACCAAGACACGCAGAAGGGAGGAACCAGAAAGTAAAGGAAACACGGAGGGATGGAAGGAGACAAGGAAAGGGGAAAAGAAAAGCAAAGTAGGGAGGAACAAAGAGAAGCAGACAAGACAAAAAACTGAACATGAAAGAAAGCAGCTTTGAGAGTTCAGACACAAAGACAAACATGACTGTAGACGAGCTCATAGGATCAAGGTTCTGCAACATTTTAGTTTAAGTGATCGACAGAAAGCTTTAAACAAACGCTCCCTACAGATCATAAACACTGAAGCGTGAACGAGCCTCCTAGCCGGAAAAACAAGCGTTAGCCTCGTGTGACACTACGCTAACCTGCAGGCTGTGGCCTTTACAGGTGTCTGTTGAGCTTTGTCTCCTTAAACCAAACAGAAAAAAATGCTAGGTTGTGAGCTTGCTGGTGCCCTTCCTCAAAGATTTAATGTTTACTGAAATCAGAATAGCTGCGCAGTGGTGCAGTGGTTAGAGCTGTTGCCTTGCAGCATGGAGTTTGCGTGTTCTCCCTGTGCATGCGTGGGTTCTCTCCGGGTACTCCGGCTTCCTCCCACAGTCCAAAAACATGACTGTTAGGTTGATTGGTCTTTCTAAATTGTCCTTAGGTGTGTGTGTGTGTGTGTGTGTGTGTGTGTGTGTGTGTGTGTGTGTGTGTGTGTGTGTGTGTGCATGATTGTTTGTCCTGTGTGTCTCTGCGTTGCCCTGCGATGGACTGGCTCTCTGTCCAGGGTGTACCCCGCCTGATTGCCCGTTGACCGCTGGAGATAGGCACCAGCCCCCCGCAACCCTGCGTGGACAAGCGGGTTACAGAAAATGGATGGATGAAATCAGAATAGATTAGATCTTAAGCGTGCAAATTTATGTTAAAGGAAACTCCCCAGTTGGTTATTCAAGGCCCCGTTTATGTATGAAACAAATGTAGATCATGTAGAAAAATATGAAAATGTGGAAACAATCTAAAAAATAAAAAATATTTGTGGAAGAAAGTAGAAATACTTTAGTGCAAATACGTCCACAGATACATAAACCCGCTGTCAAAGTGCTAATTCTTACCTCCTTTATAAAAACGTATAATTAAATTGTCCCGTCAGACAGAAATGTGATCTCTTTCCTGTTTTACTTGAGAACACGAGGGCTGAAATGTATAAAATACTACGTCAAGCAAAAACAAAGAATGTTAATGTCCTACAGGTGTATGATGTGATCAGATATTGTTAAGTGCTGCTTTTACAGAAACTTTCCATTTGTTTCAAACGTATTTAACGTCATACCAGGTGGAAAGAAAATAATTCATTTTTTATGATTCAGGGAAAACAAAACTAGAGAAAAGGTCAAATAAATCTCATTTGTGGTTTTGAAGCATGAATCTCTGTAGTGACATGTGGGTGGTGTGAGTTATAAATGTTACAATTTAATAGATAGTAAGTAGAAAAGCTTTTTTAAACAACCTAACGTTGTAAAATACGTGCCTGTTCAGGTTACACAACTCCACACAAACCTTTAAGGACCGTTGTGTAGCGCATAACAATTAAAGTTTCCTTTCACCACACACACACGCACGCACACACACACACACACACACACACACTCACGCGCACACACACGCTCACGCGCGCACACACGCTCACGCGCGCGCACACACACACACACACACACACACACACACACACACACACACACACACACACACACACACACACACACACACACACACACACACAATCTTTTATTTGTACCCATGATAGGACTGTATTGACTTACATTCATTTTAGAGAGCCCACTATGCCTAACCCAAACCCTTACCCTAACCCTAACCAGTGTATTGCTAAAGTTATCTGTAACAAAAACTTAATTCACATCTTATCTGTAAACCTCACCCCTAGGGAGTACTCCGTATTAGGACCGGGTTTTGGTCCTAACAAGGACCATCGATTGTAAGAAGGTTAGTAAATATCTCAAATCAGGTCTTCACAATGGTAGAAATACAAGCCCACACACACACACACACACACACGCACGCACGCACGCACACACACACACACACACACACCATGTCTGTTTCTCTCTCTCTAATGGGCCATTCCCATCTGTACCGGGTCGGCCCGGGCCGGGTAGCCCCAGTCGGCCCCAGCCTGGCCCGGTTGATTCCACACATCCTTGTCTTAAGCCCATGTGGGCTGATTCTACCCACCAATCAGAGGCTTGCTCTAATGGAAGGTGTGAATTTGCTGTCAGCAGTGGGTGTGTTGGCCCTGGTCGGCCTGAAGCAGACCCCCTCAAGAAGAGGGCTGAGAATGAGCCTTGTGGGCCATTCCCATCTGTACCGGGTCGGCCCGGGCCGGGTAGCGTAGGTTGTTTACATATCTGGGTGGCCTGGAATTTTCCCGGGCCAACCAAGGCTCATTCTCGGCCCTCTTCCCGAGGGGTACTGCTTCAGGCCGACCAGGGCCAACACGCCCACTGCTGACAGCAAATTCACACCTTCCATTAGAGCAAGCCTCTGATTGGTGGGTAGAATCAGCCCATTCACACCTTCCATTAGAGCAAGCCTCTGATTGGTGGGTAGAATCAGCCCACATGGGCTTAAGGCAAGGATGTGTGGAATCAACCGGGCCAGGCTGGGGCCGACTGGGGCTACCCGGCCCGGGCCGACCCGGTACAGGTGGGAATGGGGCTTTGGTTGGCCCGGAAAAATACCAGGCCACCCAGATATGTAAACAACCTACGCTACCCGGCCCGGGCCGACCCGGTACAGATGGGAATGGCCCATAAGCTTCAGCAGTGCTAGGACACACAGCAGTCTGGTTGTAATATCAGATCACTTCACATTGTTACTGATCACCTCATGCTATTTTTGTCACATGTAAAGACACCCCCCCCATTCCCAGTCTTGGAGTCTGACAAAAAGCCAAAAAAACTGAGAAAAATGCCCAGCAACACCACCATTTTGTGTGTGTGGTAGGGGCTTATCTGCTTAAATGTCTCCCCAGCCTTCATTAGTGTCTACAGGAGTGATTCATCATAGAATCAAACAAATCAGCTGTGTTCATGATCTAAAACATGCAGAAAACATGCTGGCAGCAGACTGCAGTGTCAGGTATGTTGGCTCCAAGTCCACAGGTGGCGGACTGCCAGTCTGAAGTTGCAAGTGCTGTATTCTGGTGGTAGGGGGTCACAGTCTCAGTCACATTTTGAAAACCCTTTAAAGGGTAATTTCAGCCCATACTGGCTCAAGAAAGCGATTTAAAAATAAACAGTTGCATAGCATCCCTCTAAACCAATGCTAATGGTTTATTTTTTTGCTTTTTAAAGCCAACTGTGTACTGCTGGAGTCTTTCATGTGTACTACAAGAGTCACACTGTTAGCTCTGTGGATTTAGGATTTACTGCAGGCATCTCCAACAGGACAGAAATAGGATGCAATAATCCAAGGAACTTGAGCATCCACATTCAGACACAGGGTTGGGGCTGGGAACATGTTCAATAAAACATGCAACCAGATAAAAGGAAAACATGCTGATTGGGCAAAATTATATTATTATATTAAATCTATAAAATATTAGTAGTTTAGCAAAAGTATTGCTGCAACGTTTCTTCTTTTTGAGAATTGGTATAAAACTGGTTTATATTATTTTACACATCAATACCAGATAGTTTAAACCAATTACAAGTACTTACTTTTGAGTACTTGCAGATACCAAGTACTGATATGAGTATTAATAAATAAATCCCATTACACTTCATGTATCCCATTATCTCCGTTGAAATAGTTTTATTTTCATTAGAATCAATGCTAATGCTTTTTTCTAAGAAAGTTGCTTTTTTATGTAAAAACTTTTATGTGATTGAAGAAAAAACACGTTTAAAGGTGTGGCACTTTTTAAAGATGATTTCTAATTATAACTGGTCACTGTTGAGTTTTTCATGCAGGCTGAACATGTCTCCTACACCTTTCTCCTGCATTTGCTTCTGAAAGAAAATAGACGTCACACTGTCACTTAACCCATTCACTGCCATTGATGACTAAAGTCGTCATTTGCATTTTTTTTACTGTGTGGGCATCGGAACGAGCCCCCGCACCGTGAGAACAAACATCTCAGCTCTAAAGCCGATCTTCATCCGCATACGTCACACGTCACGTGATCAGGAAGCAGAAAATCCATGTGTTAGGAGATCGTTTTGTGCCGCTGCTGCAAAAAAAAGTGAGGCCAAACCGGAAAAGCTTCTGCCGATCACAATTCAAGAAGGGATTATGAAAGAACAGATAACGCTCAAAACGCGCAGATTCTTCCTGATGTAAGAAGTGAGTCTCTGCTTTTTTTTGGTAGTTTTGGCGTTGACATCATCCTAGTGCGCAACGTTCTGTGACTCTTGAAAAAATTGTGAAAACGCTGAAAAACGCTGACAGCGAAGGACTTTTCTGATCAGGAAACGGCCGGCAGTGAATGAGTTAACATTTGTGGACTCACCCATCTTGACTCACGATGGGGAAGGTTGTTGTATTGGTGTCCAGGAAAAAGCAGAGAACACCTCTACTGGTAGAAGCTAACCGTTAGCATTAGCAACTCCACCGCACAGCAGAACTCCTCCAGGCTCATGCGGTTTGTGGAGATAAAACATCAACGTTGCAGAACAAACAGTCAGTGGCAGAATCGTGCCGTTGTACTGATGTATTGATGAAACGAGTGTTCCACACCTTTAATGTAAAACACACATTTACTTATTTGTTTTACCTTCAACTGTTGGATGTTTTTAAATGGGCTCAAAAAGAAGTAAGGCTGCATTTTTATTTATGTGACCTTGTTATTAGATCAGCACACCACCTGCCTCTAAAGGTCTGGACCGGGGTCCTTGAGAGTGGGGACTGGCAAACGGGACATTGGTAGCTGCAGGACGGATGGGCAGTGGTTGAGGAGTGTTGAGGGATGGATAACGGGTCGATGGGACTGCAAGGGCCTTTTGTGTGTGTGTAGGATCAAGTGGGGGCTTCCAGTATGAATGCGCAGCAGGGGGTTTGGTATGAGGGTCAAAGTCAAGATGGGCTGGAGCACATGGATTAGTCTGGCGGTCAGGGGGAAAGCTGGGGGACAGCAGGGTCTCAGGGTTACAATTTGACTTGGACCAGATATGTTGTGGAGGATAAATGTTTGACATGCTGCTGAGCGAGGGGTCAAAGTCTGGTCCAGACCGGGAAAAGAGCAGAGGGAAGTGCCAAGAGTCGGTGTTGTTTAACTGGGATGAACCAAGCATGACATTTGGGACATTTGTCTTGAGGGGACAGCTGCCGGTGGACAAGCTGCGTGAATATGTGTGAGGTGAAAAGCCACCTTTACCCTGAGGCTGGAGCAAAAATGAGGAATAAGGGTTGGATTCAAGATGTAACTGGATGTTTTGCTGAGACAGAGATCTGTGTTGAAGAGCTGCAGAGTGAGGCTGAGGACTGGCAGAGGAGAAGCCAGGAGGAAAATTCAGAGGTAGTGAGAAGAGAGGAGGCGTGGGTGGGTGAGAAGGAGCGTGGGGAGATGATGGATGAGAGTTTCCAATGCAGAGGGGCAGCTGTGAGGGAAAGCGTTGGTTTGGAAGGCAGTGATGAGGAGAGGGAGCAGAAACACAATCCAGACTGAAGGTGGGCTGAAGGGAAGGACGGCGGCTCGGCTGTAGACAGAAAAACACAAGCAGAGGAGGGGCATGTGGAGAAAAAAAGGGTTTCACATAAAGAAAATACGTGTTGTGGTCAGGAATGTACCTGAAGACAAGTAGGAAAAAAGTCTGAAACACGATTAGGTTACTGTTTCATTTGCACTCCTCCTGGTTATAAAATCCACCAATTTTAGACGTTTTTCTCTATAACAGAAACCAGATTTTGTTCCAGAACTTTAAGACCTCCAAACCACATCTCCTAGTCTTGAAGATATACGGCCTTAGCTGCAACTAAAAGAAGCAGTTAGCAGATGCTGACAGCAGGGGAATGATGGCAGTAAGTCAGAGAGGAGCAGAGAGCAGCTGGATTAACAAGCTGAGAGGAGAGATGAGACGAGTCTGAGAGAGAGAGAGAGAGAGAGAGAGAGAGAGAGAGAGAGAGAGAGAGAGAGAGAGAGAGAGAGAGAGAGGGAAAGAGAGAGGGACGGAGGGAGGGATGGATGGCGTTAGTAACAAACATGCAGAAAACAGACAGTAGGGAGTCAACGTGGGAGGGGGGTCAATTAATCAGTGTTTTGGAGCATTTTGTGCACAAAGTTATTTCATAAAATCTGAAACAAAATTTGATACCACCTGCTTGACTTTTGCTGTATTCTAGTGAATTAGAACCCAAAAACTATGGAATAAATGTGTTTGTCAGAGAAATCAAACTGGTTCAAGTTCAGAAAAAAAGCAAAATAAATAAATAAATAGCACAAACACAGACACGAGAGTAATTGTGTCACCTTCGGCGGCGCTTCATCAGACCCTCCAGAGTCCCAGGAGACGGTGACCTGTCTCCTCATCTCCATCCTGCTCCTCTCTTTCTGCTGGAGTCTCTCCTCCTCCAGTATCGTGCTGCAAATAAAGAAAATGGCTGAATATAAACATAAATAAACAGTCTAAACAGGATATCAGCCACAGGACATCGCTCATAGTACAGGAGAGACAGTCGATAAATTGTGAAAATAAAAGTCAGACAACATTTGTAATTTTTAAGACAGAATTTAGCTGAAAACTCAGGACAGACTTTTCCAACATTATCACATCTAATTTCATCAGAATGAACTGCTGCCACCTGACAGACGGCGATTGAATCCTAACACACACACACACACACACACACACACACACACACACACACACACACACACACACACACACACACACACACAAAATATATATAGTAAAGGTTTTCATGTAAATTATCAATAAAAATCCGACACACTGCTTTTGGGCATCGATTCAGCATCATAATACGAACAACCGTGATATTTCAGGAAAATGGCCACAATGACCAAGTGGAATGAAAGCAGGAATCACGAGGCTCCTTCACTTGTTTTGTTATGAATAATTATGATTTTATGACTTCCTTTTACTTTCTTTCAAATTTCGACTATGAAACAAACCTTATCAAGTAGTTTTACTTGCTACAGTGAAAACATACAAATACTCAGTTTCACTTCCCAAGATTTCCCTGGACAGGAAGTTTTATCTTCTCATTCTTTTAACTGTCACTAGAACCCTGTTAAAAAGCACACACTGTTCTCCGATGGTTTTATTAGTGTTGGGAACACAGTTTTACACAAACAGACCTCCTCAGGGGCCAGAAGATAATATATGACTGTTTTTCCTCTTAAATAACTCACAATAACATTCCCTGAGCTGCTTACAATTAGAGAAACCACTGAAGGCAAATAAAAGACAACCCCCCCGCTCTGTCCTAGGATGTCTGTTGTGATGCACTGTTACAAACTACTGGCGTTTGCCTCCACTTTAATGACAGGATCCGATACAACATATGTAAAAAATTCAGGTAAACAGTAAATCTTTCGGTTACATTCTATAAAAACCAACTGAATCACGGAGAAATTACACAACATTAAACCCCGCAAACCAGAACATTTGTCCCAAAGTTACATTTAAGGAAAAACCAATCACACTAACCTGTTTTCAGATTAAGGCAGATTAAACTCTGAGAGGAAGAAGTCGATCGCTGGGAGCTACTGGGACCACAAACACAAAAGTGTGCCGTCAAACAATTCAGCACGCACACTCAACAAGGCTAAGAGCTATTTCTAGTCCCATCCTGCCCCCCTGCTCGCTCTGTTGTCTCCTGCTGAGTGTTTGCGTGTCCCTCCACCTGTCCGAGTCAGTCTCCTGATGCAGCTCGTCTTCCATCACAACACACAGTACTGCTGCTGTTTTCATCTATGAACTCTCCAATTAAAAATAATATTTTTGTCAAAAAGATAATGTGTCCTTACAGGTCGTAGGTGTGTTTTTGTTTCCCTGCTGAGTCACTTTTCGGCCCAAAAATCTGACAGCAGTTAGACCAGCTCAGCTCATTAAACTCAACCAGTCGGCCGCTCTGGCTCCACGTCGTAAAATTTAATCACGCATGAACGTGTGATGATGAAACTGTCAGCACATAGAAGCTGCAACACACACACACACACACACACACACACACACACACACACACACACACACACACACCACAGACAGTTTCCTACCCCAGCTTTGCTACCACTGCAGCACCTGGAATAACAAGACGTCCTACAGTTGTTTACTCAGGCTGGACTGACTGAACAGTTTTATGTTTTTCTGCAAATGTGTTGAGAAATCCTAAAGATTCAGTATCTGTTCATTCATCTCACACCTCACCAACATCAATAACAGCAGCAAAATACCTTTAGATGACCCGAGCAAGGGTGCCCGCAAGGGGTGGCCACCCCTAGAAAGTTGCTGCCCCCAACAAAAGACAGTGTTAAGAAATCATATTAATGTTCATTCAAACCATAAATTGATCTTACTTATTCAAGACATAATTGTAAAACAAAACAAAAAATAATACAACTAATGAGTAAAGAAATAATCAGAATTAAAAAAAAATACATACGTTTCTGCTGCTCCATTTAAAAAAGTTTTGATCTCCATAGTTTTTTTGTGAACACGGCAAAAGGTGAATTAAACTAAAAAAATACATAAAATTTTAAATAAATTATAAAACAACTGAAATGTATTTTCTGAAATGTTTGTTTGTAAAATTTTAGATACATGTTTGGATACATTCAGTTGTTTTAAATAAAAACAAATAAAGGAGCAATGCAATACAATGACATGTGCCACCCCAAAAATGTCTTTGGCCCCGCCTGGCCACCCCATCAAAATTTTCTGGAGGCGCCCCTGGACCCGAGCAGGGATGTTGCTATGCTAGAGGTCAGAATGTAACACGGCTCATCAAAAGTGCAGCAAAAATATTAAAAATTGTTAAATTTTTCCCCCCAAAAAGAAAGAATAATCTTGAATAGTGGGACAGTTCCCGTAAAATGTTTAAATGAGTTTGAAACAATCACTCTTCAGCAAATTTAATACATTGTTAGAAAGTTTTTATGGAAACATGAAAAGCCAAAAATCAAATGATGGGTTTTGCAGAAATGGAGAGGTTTCAGATTATTAAACAGAACTAATGGATATCTTAGTCCAGAAAAAAACATCTTCTGCTTGAACTAATCATCATGGTCAACACAGGCGCTACATTTAAATAAGGTATTTTATATTAAAGACACAAAAAACGATTACCACAATGCAAAAAAATATTTACATAATAGATCTAAAATACATTTTTTAGTCGATCCTAAAACTAAATGAAGTTCTCGACATTCAGGCTCGGCGTGTCGATTGTGAATGCGGGTTTGTTAGTAATAAAAAACAGCACTGCTGAGGTGTCTAACTCGCATGACTCAGCATCTGGACACCATTTAATACTAATTACACAGAGAAACAAAGTAAAAGAAACATTTAGAAAATCTGAGACAAGAAAAACCTTTACCTCAGACAACACCAATCGCACCAGAGAGTATCCTCTCAGAGCCTTGAAGGAAAACCAAACATCCAGTAGGCTGATGATCAGCCAGCTGCAGTCGGCGCTGACGCACCACACAGAGTCGACTACACCAATAACAGCAAACCGTACTAAACGGATAAAGACTTGAGCTCCTGGGTGATGAAACTATGCTCTGCTGCAGCTGAAACTCCATCAAACTGCAGGCGTCAGTCGTTCTTCAAACACACATCTCCATCAGGAGAAAATCTCAGCATCACACTTCTCCTATGAGCTACATTAGAGGTGGGATTATTCCTTCTCTCTTTCATACTCTCCATTTCTGCTCTTTGGAAGGTTGTAGCTGCTGTCAGCTGCCCGCCATGCAACACCCTTTAGGAAGACTGCAGTAGGAGTTAAAGCTGCATATTTGGCCTGAGAGGCCTATAATCGATATGATGATACAAGAGCGAGTCAGACCAAAGCTAATTCAGACTTTATAACCTTATACGGCACAAGTTTCTCCTAAGAACAGCCAGCACCCAGAATGAGCACGGTCAATGTTGACTCTGTATCCAGGGAACACCAAGAATTGGTTAGCCTTCGGCTATGTTGAGCTGTCATTTTCAATTTGAATGAATGTTCTTAATTTTGTCAACGCGGGGTAAACTTCAAACATGCGTCGAACAGGTAAAACAGGATGCCGAAGCCCTGTGGCTCGTTTTAGATTCAAACCCGTTAACAAAAGGAGACTGATAAAAGGCTTGAGAGGCCGGGACAGGACAGGAGGGAAAAGGTAGTGTTAAAAAAAGGAGAAATGAAGAATTTGCACTACTTGGAGGTGGAATTTCAGGTGTGAGTCATTCTGCTCTTTAAAAACTCATAAAAACCGCAGGAGTTAAATACGCACTCTTATTTTCCTGTTTCTGCTTTAGTAACGAGAAAATGTGCCTGCAGAGGGAAACTACGACGGCACCGTGCTGAGGCTGCAGCCGTGTGTGTTTCATAATGAGATTTTAGTGTAAAATATCACTTTTCACTAAATGTTTAAATCACAGAGAAAAAAGCTAAATGTTTTTTTTTTTTGCTAAGCACGCCCCCTGCCCTACAGCGCTCCTGTGCAATAGGAAACCGAGTGTCGACCAGAACTAACCAATAATGTTAGACTGTTTACATGCTTCAAATTTAAGGAACACCTCAGCTGATGCAGATGAACTTTTCATGGACAAGTAAGTCTCTAAAAGGTAAATATATGAAAACACAGCATGACATGAGAACCATACTTGTAAAACATGTTTTAGCTGTTTGTCAGCTACAGGACATTTATAAACAAAACATGTGAAGTCGCCACCTTAAAAAAGGGTTGCAGAGACTATTTGTGTCATATGCTTGTCAGCCACTAGTTGGTGCCATCGGATAAGAGAATAAAAAAAAAAATAATAATAATAATACATTTTATTTAAAAGCGCCTTTCTGGTCACTCAAGGACACTGTACAGAATAAAAACACAAATCATTCAGTAAGTAAACATACGTAAACATGAACAAACAAGGCACTCTAAAATTCAAAGCTGATATGGGGTTATGAAGAGGTGAGTTTTGAGTTGTTTTTTGAATTCTGTGAATGAGTTAATGTTCTTGAAGAGACGGGGAAGGGAGTTCCGGAGTTTGGGAGCGGTGCAGCTGAAGGCTCTACTCCCCATGGTGCTGAGACAAAAGGAGGGCACAGAGAGATGAATGGAGGAGGAGGACCTGAGGGAACGGGACGAGGTGACGATGTGAACAAGATCTGTGAGGTAGTGAGGGGCGAGGTTATGGATGGCCTTGAAGGTGAGAAGGAGAATCTTGTAGTTAATCCTGGTGTGCACTGGTAGCCAATGGAGTTGTTTGAGGATGGGGGTGATGTGATGAGAGATGGGAGTTTTAGTAATGATGCGTGCTGCTGCATTCTGAACCAACTGGAGCTTACGGAGGGTTTTTCTGAGGGAGGCCTGAGAGAAGAGAGATGCAATAATCGATACGTGATGTAACCAGACTATGGACAAGAATAGAAGTAGAGTGGACATCAAGGGAGGGGCGAAGACAATTAAAGTGACGAAGATGGAAATAAGCTGACCGTGTGATGCTATTGATATGAGATTGGAAGGATAGTGTGCTGTCTAGGATGACACCCAGACTCTTGACCTGGGGAGAGGGGGAAACTGAAGTATTATCAACTGTGAGAGAGAAACTGTCAAATTTTGAGAGGGTGTTCTTGGTACCAAACAAAAGAAGTTCTGTTTTGTCTTTATTTAATTTCAGGAAGTTCGAACTGAACCAGGATTTAATTTCTTGAAGGCAGGTGATGAGGGAGGAGGGAGGAAGTGCAGAATTTGGCTTACTGGACAAATAGAGCTGGGTGTCATCCACGAAGCAGTGAAAATTAATATTGAATCTGCGGAAGATATTGCCTAGGGGAAGGATGTATATAATGAAAAGGAGGGGCCCCAGGACAGAGCCCTGGAGCACACCAGAAGAAACAGAAGAGGGCTGTGAGCGGGAGGATTTGATAGTAATGAACTGAGTGCGACCTGATAGGTAGGACTGAAACCACTGAAGTGGGATGTTAGCAATGCCGATGGAAGATAACCTATGGAGGAGAATGGAATGAGATATTGTGTCAAAGGCCTCACTCAAATCAAAGAGGACCAGGATGGATAGTAGACCGGAATCAGCAGCAATGAGGAGATCGTTAGTTATTTTGAGGAGGGCCGTTTCTGTGCTGTGAAGTGGGCGGAAACCGGACTGGAAGGGTTCATTGAAGGAGTTTAGTGTCAGATGGGTGTGGAGCTGGGTAGCGACTATTTTTTCTAAAACTTTGGAGACAAAGGGAAGGATGGAGATGGGGCGGAGATTAGTAAAAATGTTAGGATCCGAACCAGGTTTTTTAAGTATTGGAGTAACTGCAGCAGTTTTGAAGATAGAAGGAACAATACCGGAGGAAAGGGATGCGTGTGTGAGAGCGGAGACGAGAGGGAGCAGGGAGGGGAGGCAGGATTTAACCAAGGCCGTGGGAAGGGGGTCGAGAAGGCAGGTAGAAGGCTTTGACTTGTGGATAATATCTGATATCTCAGAATCACTGGGAAGTTGGAAAATGGAAAATAACTGTGTTGGTTCGGGAGGATCATATGGGGAGATAGGGGGGATGCTTTGGTTGATTGCATGGTGAATGTTTATTACTTTTTCGTTGAAAAACAGAAGAAGGGCATTACAAGCAGCAGTAGAGCACATGTGTGGGGGCAGATTATCGGATGGCCAGTGAATTTTATTGATAATGGAGTACAATGACTTAGTGTTGCCTCGATTGGAGATGATTAGACAGGAGTAATACTGTTGTTTGGTTAGTATAATTAAGTCCTTATACTGAGTCATATGATTAAATAGAAATACTCCGGAAAGAGACTCACGGCCCTGTGTGTGTATCCTGCTTGTTACAATACTTGAAGCTTATAAAGCTTTGTTTATGCTTGACGCATTCACTTTCCGCTTGGTGATGCGGCTCACGGCTGAAACTCGCTTCACAACTTGCAGCGTTTAGGGTTCATGCGGCTTGTCTCTGCGGTGAGCCAATATTCTCCCAAACCGTAGGGGGCAGCATGGAGCTCTACGGCATGCATCCAACACTACACCATAGTAGAAGTAGAAATTACTGTTTACAACATGGCATTCCAGCAGTTTTTAACAGCGTCCTCGTCTTTTCCGACAGTGCGAGCTATTTCTCTCCAAGAATTATTAACTACATGTTGATCACGGTGATCTCTGAGAGCTGAATTATACAAATGTCTGTATTTACGAACCTCTGCCAAACTAGTTCTTGCTGGACCACCATGTTTTTCCACGTCCGACCGTCCGCGTGGTTAGAAAATTTTCTAGGTGCGCGTTGCGGAAATTTTGGGCCGTGCAGAGGCGCGGTGGAGGGGCGTGGTTGTTAAAATGACGCAATTTCGCCGCGCGGAGCCGTGCGGACGCGTCAAGCATAAAGCAACCTTAAAACAAACAATTTTGGATGAATCTGATTAAACGTGAAGTTCAGAATTGGCTTGACTTTTTTGTATTAGTGTAATTAACTTTAATAAAGGTGAAGATATTTGGACAACAATGGCTGAAGTAAGCAACTTGTTTTAGGGAGAAATCCCGTTAAAAACAAACAACTATTTGTAGATTCATCTGTGATGATCTGCTTTATTTAGATTTGCCGTAACCAAGTCTGGGTATCTCTGTTTTTCAGACCAGCTGTTCCCAGTGCTCACGTTTCATTTACGAAGACTAAAATCAACATTTCCAAAAACCATCAAGTCTTTTCATGTCTCAGTTATGACTTGATGAGTGAAGATAGCTGAGAAAAGCTTTGCCCAGACTGGACCTCAGCGCCTCTAGTGTACGAGCGCTCTGTCGTAACAGATATCTGGTTTCTGATAAACCTACCAACAGGACAGTGATGTGTCAGTCACCGGAGAGTTGAAGCACAAAAAGGTTTTGCATTTAATCTGCCCACAGCTCCATTACCACACCAACCACTATCTCATTAAGCAAAACAGCTTGGTGATAAAATGCATCCTCACAACCACAAACTAGGAATCCAGTGAGGAAATCCTCTGTGAAATCAGTGATTTCAGATACATGTTCTGTCTGGTTTGTGGGAGTAAAGGTCTGAATCTAAGGAACAGCAGGTGTGTTTTTGATGGAAACTCTTTGATGAGGAAACAAAAAGAAAGAAATGTTAACAAACCTTTATTAAGCCTGAAAAATGGCCAAGGTGATGATTTGGATGGCGACCAGCACTTAGGTGCTATTGGGGCGAACTGGAAGTGACTTATGACACCAAGTGGCAGAGGTGTGACCAAGTCACTGCTTTGCAAGTCACACGTAAGTCACAAGTCTTTCCATTCAAATCTCAAGTCAAGCCCAAGTCGAAGACTACCAAGTTCAAGTCGAGTCCAAAGTCAATGACGTGGAAGTCCAAGTCAAGTTCAAGTCCTTAACTTTGAATTTTCAAGTCATCAGTCTCCGTTTCTTATTCTGAGCTGAGCTTGTTGCACTTTTGTGCTAAAATATCAAATATGCTCAAGTCATCATCAAGTCAACAGATGCAAGTCGATTCAAGTTGCAAGTCATTGGCGTTCAAGTCCGAGTCAAGTCGTAATCTTTACAGATTTTATCAAGTCAAGTCAGAAGTTAATAAAATAATGACTTGAGTCCAAGTCATGTGACTCGAGTGTACACCTCTGCCAAGTGGTTCCATGCAGAAAAAAAATCTGTTAGCAGAAGTTTTTTTAACTGATCTTTTAAGTTTATTTTTCTTCATCTTTCTCCATGAGCCCAGTTTAGTTGTGAACAGCTGGGAAATGATATCTAAACAAAAGCAGAACTGAATAAAACAAACACATCAATCTGGGCCACAGCTGGAAAAAACAAAACAATGTTTTAAAGATCTAAAGAACTGATATTATTTGTCACATCTGTGCAAACATAATCTACCAAAAGAAAGAAGAGGTGAGAGTTGGAATCAAACAGCTCCATATAAACGATGGGTTTAGCTGTGTGTTAGAACAGAGAGAGTGACACCTGCTGTTAGAAAGAGGTTTACAAACACTTCACCTGGAACATTTACGGTCTACTTTCTACTGGTATGAAAAAAGGCCTCTAGTGCACTTCACAGAGATCACAAATGTACACATTTACCTATAAAGACAGGCAGCTTTTGAAAGACAACACGGATCTCTGACTTAGTGAGCAGAAATTGATACGAATAAGTTACAAGGGGGACAAAATGTCATTTGAATTAAAAAATAGGGTATAAATGACACCTGTAAACATGTCAGTTCGACTTTCTTCATAAAAAAATATTAGAGCAGAACAGAGAAAAGACACCAAGAGGTCTAAATCTAACATTTTCATCCTTCAGAAGGAGATAAGCATACTTCACAACATTTTCTGATCCAGACTAATCCAACCACTTAGGGACACACACACACGCACACACACGCGCACGCACACACACACACACTAAGTACCTGAGTTGTGTTTTGAGCTCATTGAAGCGCGGCCTCTTGCTGGGATCATACGACCAACACTTTGTCATCAAGCTGTAGAGAGTGGGAGGGCACTGAGGGGGCATAGCCAATCGCTCGCCGTTCTCTATCCGGCCGATAACGTCGTTGTTTTTCACACCCTGGAATGGCTTGACGCCGAACATCAGAATCTCCCACATGCAGACGCCTTTGAATGGACGGGCAACAGAGAAGTGCATCTTAGTGGGACAAACACATATCTGCTGCTGGGATTAAGAACAGAACTGCAGACTAAAACTCACCAAACATCCAGACATCGCTGGCTGTGGTAAATCGTCTGAAGTTGATGGATTCTGGAGCCATCCATTTAATTGGCAATTTCCCTTTGGATGCTTAGAAAAGAGAAAACAACCAGTTACACCTGACTGATGAGATGTGTTCACACAGCGTGAGAAGTTTCTGTTACCTTTATAATAAGAGCTATCCTCCATGTATCGAGATAATCCAAAGTCTCCCAGCTTTACGCAGTCAACCGTAGACACCAGCACGTTTCTCGCAGCAATGTCTCTGAAAAACAGAAGACACACTGATATTTACTCCATAAACAAAAACTGGAAATATTTCTCAGGAGCTTCTTTTTTCTCAGTAGATGGCAACACAAGCTCAAAGTCACCCACTATTAAACAACCTTTCTCCTACAACTACCTAATAATATGAATGTTTACAGTCTGTACCTGTGGACGAAGCGTTTGCTCTCCAGATAAGCCAGCGCTGTGCTGAGCTGGTAAGAAAACAGGATGAGAGTGGCCAGATCCAGACTGTACTTCCTAACTTGAAGAAATGAACGTAACTATGGAAAAAGGACGGGAGAAGAAGAGTGCAGTGAGCAGTTATTTAGACCAAAAAATAAAAATAAAAGAAAACATAAAACAGAAAGAGCCAATGAAGACAAATATGACAGAGAAATTCTAATAAAGCAATAAATTTAGAGAAGCAACATGTGAGGATTCCTGTAAAAACCAGTAACAAGTAAAACAGCAGAAAAAGGGTGTTGTTTTCATGTATTTCTATATGTTTCGCTTAGAAAATAGATGCAAAAACAATAAAACGTGTAAACAAATTGCGTGTGGGAAGCAAACAATTTATGACCTTGAAAGTGAAGATTAGGTACGACTCTTTTGACCTTTCCATCCATTCATAGTTTATTTACAAAGTACTTTTAAAGCGTTGCGGCTGACCAAAGTGCTGTACATACAAAACAATGCCATTACAAAAGTGGTGGACAAAACTAGGGTAGCGCGAATAACTAACCACAGAGGGGACAATCCAATAAAGCTAGTGTTACAATAGTAGTAATGCAAACATTTAAAAGCCTATGTAGCAATTAATACATATTAATTATGATCAATAAGATGTGATATTCCACACAAATATAAAATATCAACCTGATTGATCTTTGAATGTTTAATCAGAAGACTCTCGGGTTCTTTGCTTATTCAGGGACCATAAACACACTTCATATTAATTCAGACAGTGTCAGTATATAGTTTATAAAATCAATTTATTTATTTTTCCTAAACTAATGATACATGACAAGATATGAATAATGAGATGTGATGTGGTGGATGTGGTGGATGTGAGGTGTTGTGATGGAAGCTAGACGTTGTAGCAACCGTTCTTTGTATCTGAGACAAATGGTGAAATCTGGGTGTAAAAGAATTTGTTGTTTGTTATAAACTAGAGAGTTGTTTATTTATGAACCTCATCAGACTCCAGTATGCAGGCTTACGATACCCTGGTATGAGTTGCTCCCGGCGGTCTGGAGGGTTGCAGTCAGAGTGGTGAGGTCACCAGACGTCGAAACCACAACACTCAGAGATTAGTAGCTTCCTCTGAGTTCGGTTTCCCCGGCCATGAGATGCAACCCGGGGTCTGCAGATTAGGTGTGAAGTAGCTCTGAAGAGCTGTTGTGTCCGTAATCACTTGCAGCGTCGCAGAAGGGTTGTGACTTAAGGTCAAAGGAGTTTGTTTCAAAAGAGGCTTCTTTCCCAATTTGGCCGAATCGGGGCTCAGCTGGAAACTGAATTAATCGGGAAGTAAATCTTGTTTTATTAAACTACTTTGTTATGATTTCTGGCCAAGTTTGGCAAATCAGAATTTGACACGTTTCTGAGTATTTACCAACATCCCTCAGGAAGCCACGCCCTCCTCAGATACAAAAGTCTTAACACTGTGAATGAGAATCTTTAAAGGGACTTTACGGAGTTTTGAATTCTTATGCTCGTGATTGCCCCCTCAGGCCAAAAGCGTAACGGCATCTTCAATAGTAGACTCGTGCACGAGGCGCGCATGCTGTACGTGCACACTCCTTAACGAAAATAACAGCTGAGACAGTCCCGTGTGTGTGTGTGTGGCCCGGAGGACAGAACTGTAACTTTTATATCCTTGATGACACCTGAAACAACGTCAATCCAAAGAATGGTTCGGAGTGAAAATGGCTATTTTGTTGCTAATTTGCAGGAAATATCTAGAAGAAAGTTCTACAGAAAGTAGCTAAGGGTCCTCAGAAATGTAGCTAGGTTCATCACTAGGCGTTAGGAACAGCGACAAAGTCGCTGAGTTGGCACTGCCTCTCTCTCTGCTGCTAAAACTACGGATAGCAAATGCTACGGGCTATGTCTGAGCGTGAACGCGCATGAAGCAGCCTGCTCGACCCGAGCATCGCTCTTTTTCTGTGATTTTACAGAAAAACAGGCAATCACAGTAAAAATGCCAGGGCTCATTCTACAGGATCAGGGCATTGCAGGAGAATGTATGAAGAAGACATTTATTATTTCTATACATGTTCTGGCTGTCAAACTTCCTTATAGTCCCTTTAAAACTCATGTGATTTGTATGAGTGTACGCATTAACTTGTTAAATCAAACACATACTGATTTGTGATATAAATGGATAATTGTAAGAACAATATTCATTTCAAATTCATTGATTTATGCACAGGTTATTCAAACATTTGATTTAAACATCTTGTTCATTCATCACATATGATTATTTAACTTATAACTATAACGTCGTGGAGTCTTCACTTATTCAGAGTGAAGAATGTTGACGTCTGGCGTTCACACAGTGAGTGCAGGAACCTTGGGTGAGAATGTTGGTTTGAATGTTTTGTCTTCATGTTATGTAAACTCGAGCGGTGTTTTGTTATTGGACTTCTGTGCAAGCCGCAGTTTGGCCATAACGAACACCATGTTCGAACATAAGGATGCCCACCGGTACACTTGGTACCAGGGCAGCCTAGGTCACAGGTCGATGATAGATGTTGTAGTCGTATCATCTGACCTGCGGCCGTATGTTTTGGACACCCGAGTGAAGAGAGGGGCGGAGCTGTCAACTGATCACCACCTGGTGGTGAGTTGGATCAGATGGCAAGGGAACATGCCACGTAGACCTGGCAGACCCAAACGCATAGTGAGGGTCTGCTGGGAACGCCTGGCAGAAGAACCTGTCAAGACGGTCTTCAACTCCCACCTCCGGCAGAGCTTTGACCACGTCCCGAGAGCAGTGGGGGACATTGAGTCCGAGTGGGCCTTGTTCCACTCTGCGATTGTCGGGGCGGCTGTTGCTAGCTGTGGTCGTAAGGTGGCCGGTGCCAGTCGTGGTGGCAACCCCCGTACCCGCTGGTGGACACCAGAGGTTCGGGGAGCCGTCAGGCTGAAGAAGGAGGCCTACAGGGCGTGGCTGGTCTGTGGGTCTCCGGAGGCAGCAGACAGGTACCGGATAGCCAAGCGGGGTGCAGCAGTGGCAGTTGCCGAGGCAAAATCTCGGGCGTGGGAGGAGTTTGGTGAGGCCATGGAGAAAGACTATCGATCGGCTCCAAAGAGGTTCTGGCAAACTGTCCGGCGCCTCAGGAGAGGAAGGCAGCAACTCGCTCACACTGTTTACAGTGGGGATGGGGAGCTGCTGACGTCAACTGAGGCTATAGTCGGACGGTGGAAGGAATACTTTGAGGAGCTCCTCAATCCCACCAATGCGCATTCCGAGGAGGAACCAGAGCTGGGAGGCCTGGGGATGGACTGTCCGATCTCGGGGGCAGAAGTTGCTGAGGTAGTCAAACAACTACACAGCGGCGGAGCCCCGGGGGCGGATGAGGTTCGTCCTGGGTATCTCAAGGCTATGGATGTTGTAGGGCTGTCATGGTTGACACGTCTCTACAACATTGCGTGGTCATCGGGGGCAGTTCCTAGGGAGTGGCAGACCGGGGTGGTGGTCCCCATCTTTAAGAAGGGTGACCTGAGGGTGTGTTCCAACTATAGGGGGATCACACTCCTCAGCCTCCCTGGAAAGGTCTACGCCAAGGTACTGGAGAGGAGGGTCCGATCGATAGTTGAATCTCAGATAGAGGAGGAGCAATGTGGTTTTCGTCCTGGCCGTGGAACTGTGGACCAGCTCTATACCCTTGCAAGGGTGATGGAGGGGGCATGGGAGTTTGCCCAACCAATCCACATGTGCTTTGTGGATTTGGAGAAGGCTTATGACCGTGTCCCCAGGGGAACCCTGTGGGGGACGCTCCAGGAGTATGGGGTGGGTGGCTTTCTGTTAAGGGCCATTCAGTCCCTTTACCAGAGGAGCGTGAGTTTGGTCCACATAGCCGGTAGTAAGTCGGACCTGTTCCCAGTGAGGGTTGGACTCCGCCAGGGCTGCCCTTTGTCACCGGTTCTGTTCATCACTTTTATGGACAGAATTTCTAGACGCAGCCGTGGTGTGGAGTGTGTCGAGTTTGGTGGCAGGAGAATCTCGTCTCTGCTTTTTGCGGATGATGTGGTCCTCCTAGCTTCATCCAGCTCTGACCTTCAGCTCTTGCTGGGTAGGTTCGCGGCCGAATGTGAAGCGGCTGGGATGAGGATCAGCACCTCCAAATCTGAGACCATGGTTCTCGACTGGAAAAGGGTGGCTTGCCACCTCCGGGTCGGGGGAGAGGTCCTACCTCAAGTGGAGGAGTTTAAGTATCTCGGGGTCTTGTTCACGAGTGAGGGTAGGAGGGATCGGGAGATCGACAGGCGGATTGGTTCGGCGTCTGCAGTGATGCGGACGCTGAGCCGATCTGTCGTGGGGAAGAGGGAGCTGAGCCAGAAAGCCAGGCTCTCGATTTACCGGTCGATCTATGTCCCAATCCTCACCTATGGTCATGAGCTTTGGGTAATGACCGAAAGAACGAGATCGCGGATACAAGCGGCCGAAATGAGTTTCCTCCGTAGGATGGCCGGGCTCAGCCTTAGAGATAGGGTGAGGAGCTCGGACATTCGGGAGGGACTCGGAGTAGAACCGCTGCTCCTCCGGATCGAAAGGGGCCAGTTGAGGTGGTTTGGGCATCTGGTCAGGATGCCTCCTGGACGCCTCCCCGGGGAGGTGTTTCGGGCATGTCCTGCCGGCAGAAGGCCCCCGGGTCGACCCAGGACACGTTGGAGAGGTTACATCTCCAATCTGGTCCGGGAACGCCTTGGGGTCCTGCCGGAGGAGCTGGTGGACAAGGCCGGGGAGAGGACGGCCTGGAGCTCCCTAATTGGGATGCTGCCCCCGCGACCCGGTCCCGGATAAGCGGAGGAAGACGAAGACGAAGAAGTTATGTAAACACTCGCTGAACAGAACCTTCTGGATTTGGAAGGCCAAAACAAGCGGATTTATGCTGTAGATGAAAGGTCACCATAATGATCAATATATAGGTGAAAAGTGACCCTTTTGGACGTTACACCCATGATAAAAGCACAACAATGGGTAGGGGAGGCTACAGTTACAGGGAGCATAGGAAGAGTGGCCATTTTAGGAACCAAAGGAAATGCTGGAGTAGTGGGTTTTTAGTCGTGTTTTGAATTCGTGTAATGATTGTGCTTTCCGGATGTGCAGGAGTAGTGCGTTCCATAGTTTGGGTGCTGCGTGAGAAAAAGCTCCCTCCCCATGAGATTTGACAGAAAAGCTTCTTAAAGAAGACGTTACAGGTCTGTGAGAGCCAGAGATTTTCCTTGTTTGAAGTGACCAAATACTTATTTTCCACCCTGATTTACAAATAAATTCTTTAAAAATCCTACCATGTGAATTCATGGATTTTTTTTTTGACATTCTGTCTCTCACAGTTGAAGTGTACCTATGATGAAAATGACTGACCTCTGTCATCAATTTAAGTGGGAGAACTTGCACAGTCGGTGGCTGACTAAATACTTTTTTGCCCCACTGTATTTGTCCCAGTCAGGATGGAATTAGCATGGACCTTTCACAGAAAGGTGTTTAATTATAAAGTAACTCGTGTTTGAATCATTTTTAGGAAAAGGTTGTCTAGGGTTACTGAAAGAGGTTTTAAAAATCCACCTTTGATCTTGGCTGCCCTTAGCTTCTAGGACAAAGCCAGACCATGACAATAGTTGTTATTTTACTGCGAACTTTGGCTCATTTTCTTTAAATACAAAAAAATGAAAAAATGTTTTTATTGACAGTCTGCAAAATAGAGCTGATTTATAAAATTATAATTATATAAGCACAACAATTCAACCAATCCTAGAGTTTAGGCTTTTGTGTTTGAATGACTATAAGGTCAGAGTTAAAAGGTTTACAGAAAGAAACTAATGGACTGGAAAGGCGTCAACATCTAAAACTAATTTTTGCACAGTACTGATCAGATGTTAGTTGCTAAATTAAATTAAAAATTGATTTTTTTTTTCAAAACAAAAGCATGAATCAGTGTAAAGATGACAACGAAATGTTCTTATCTTCTGGTGTCCTACCTCTCCAAGTGTGCAGAGCTCCATGATGATCCAAACTGGATTCTCAGTGATGACTCCCATCAGCTTCACTATGTGAGGATGGTCGAACTGACGCATGGTCACTGCAAGGGGTAACAACAAGGAGCGTCACTCAGTCACAAAGGGGAGAGACCACTATGTTGCTGCAGAAAATGACGATGTTGCGGCCATTTTTACAGAATTCCTGTAAATCACAAGTTTTTTTTTTGTAAGAATGTACTAAAGCAAGTTTGGTATATACATCTGTGATGGACTTTTATATTTGGAGAAGTTTGCAGGATTAAAACACGATTAGTTTAACTTCTAGTCTCATAGAAGTTAAATGATGAAAATCACACTGGGAAACGCGTGAGAACGGTCAAATGTCAAACAGCACCCACCACGTTCCTTCTCCCGCTCACCTCCGACATAATCTCTCACTTATGTCGACTACAAAACACAGTAACACCTAATTTTGCACATTAACAATCATGAATTGCATTTTTTTTTATCAAAGGATGAGTAAAATATGTTAACTCATTCACTGCCATTGACGACTAAAGTCGTCATTTTCATTTTTTACAGTGTGGGCGTCGGAACGAGCCCCCGCACCGTGAGAACAAACATCTCAGCTCTAAAGCCAATCTTCATCCGCATACGTCACATGTCACGTAACCGGGAAGCAGAAAATCCACGTGTTAGGAGATCGTTTTGGGCCGCTGCTGTAAAAAAAAAGTGATATGCAAACTGGAAAAGCTTCTGCCGATCACAATTCAACAACGGATTATGAAAAAACGGATAACGCTCGAAATGCGCGGATTCTTCCTAATGTAAGAGGTGAGTCTCCACTTTGTTTTGGTAGTTTTGGAGTCGTCCTAGCGCGCAACGTTCTGTGACTCTTAAAAGAACAGTAAAAACGGTGAGAAACGCTGGCAGTGAAGGGCTTTACCGATCAGGAAACGGCTGGCAGTGAATGAGTTAAAGACCTTGCAGAAGCACCCAGTGTTCTGCAGAACTACGGCACGTTGATATATTTGTGAAAGCAAAAGTTACATTTTTCATTCTGGAAGCTTATGCGTTTAAATATTCTCTCAGATTATAATATCAAACTTTTAAGTGAATAAATATAGTTAGAATGGAAATGTGGAAATCAGAGGAATTAAAAATGGAAATGTGGAATCTGGGCAAAAATAAAATGGTTGTAACGGGATTATTGCTACAGAAGAAATAAAGATGAATATCAACATTTTCCGGACTTGGAAATTAGTAAATGGCCTGTGTTCGTATAGCGCCTTCTTAGGGTTCTACAACCCCCCAAGGCGCTTTACAACACAATCAGTCATTCACCACTTCACACACCCATTCACACCCTGGTGGGGATGAGCTACGATGTAGCAACAGCTGCCCTGGGGCGCACTGGCAGAGGCGAGTCTGCCAAACACCGGCGCCACCAGTCGCTCCAACCAGAAGCAGGTAAGGTGGGTTGTGTCTTGCCCGAGGACACAACAGCGACATTCTCTGGTCGGAGCTGGGATCGAACCTGCAACCCCCCACATACTGGACAACCCGGTCTACCTCCTGCTGCCCACTTTGTTCAATAGTCAGATTAATCATCACAATGCTCTGAAGTACAGTGATAACATTTTGGGCCCTGTTGCCTACCCCAGCCATTCAAATCCATTTGTGACAAGTTGTTTCAGGCAAAATCACTGGGGCGTGTAAACCTTCTGACAGGGTCACATCTGTATTACATTTTGATATGGTACTGTATATCACCGTACAGGGCAAGACTATCACTTTGATGGATATATTAAAAATTGTAAAAATACAGAGCGTGAGAAAACGCTGGATTGCTGCTTAAGTCCTTTTACTTAAAGCCTAGTTTATGCTTCTGCGTCAGCTCCTTGAGGGAGAGACACGCACACATAACAACGTTTCGCTCTTGCACTTCTCCGTCTCCTGGGGAGTGTTGCCAAGCAGTTCCCCTCCAGAAGAACAGAGGGCGTAGCGTGCTTCTGGAGTATCCTGTCACGTATTCGGTCATGATAGTGCATTTACTATCGTGTTTATGTTGTGTTTTTTGTATTTCAGAGAGTTTTTAACATGGACAAAATTGTCCCACATTCTCCTCCATCTCTTCATGCACTTGCAATTGGTAAAATCATTAGACAGCAAGGGATAAACTTTCACTGTTATGCTGACGATACTCAGCTATATTTATCCATTAACCCTGATGAACCTAATCGGTTGGGTAGATTACAGGCTTGTCTTGAGGACATAAAAAATTGGATGACTCTAAACTTTTTGCTTTTAAATCAAGACAAGACGGAAGTTCTCATCTTTGGACCAGAAATCCAGAAAAGGAAATTGCTTAGCCAGTCGCCTGACCTTAATGGCATTACATTAATCTCCGAGAACAAAGTAAGGAACCTTGGTGTTATCTTTGACCAGGACATGTCATTCAAATGCCTGGTTAATCAGGTTTGTAGGATTTCCTTCTTCCACCTTCGGAATATTGCTAAGATTAGAAGCATCCTTTCCAGGAGTGATGCTGAAAAACTAGTTCATGCATTTATTACATCAAGACTGGATTACTGTAATTCATTACTCTCAGGAAGTCCACAGAATGTAGTTAAAAGTATTCAGTGTCCAAAATGCTGCAGCTAGAGTTCTGATGAGAATTAAAAAGAGAGATCATATCTCTCCTGTCTTAGCTTCCCTACATTGGCTACCTGTTAAATTCAGAATAGATTTTAAGATCCTCCTTCTCACATATAAAGCTCTTAATAATCATGCTCCATCATACATCAGTGATCTGATTGTTCCATACGTTCCTAACCGAGCACTTTGCTCTCAGACTGCAGGTTTACTGGTGGTTCCCAGATTATCTAAAAATAGGATGGGAGGCAGATCTTTTAGTTATCAGACTCCTCTCCTGTGGAACCAGCTCCCAGCTTTAGTCTGTGAGGCAAACACCTTGTCTACTTTTAAGAATAGGCTCAAAACATATTTATTTGATAGGGCTTATGGTTAAAATCTGATGTTAGCCTAGATCCGGACAAGTGGGGGAGTAGAGAGAGGTGGAGTGTACAGTCGGTAAAGACGGCTCTCCCATGCCCTGCCTCCAACATGCCTCCATCTAAAAAGGCTAGGTTATCTCTGTAGTTATACTGCTATAGGCTTAGACTGCTGGAGGATACACTGACCACTTTTCACACTTGACTACTTTCTTCTACAATCTGCTCTTTAACTGTATTATTTCCTGCAATTTCAGCGGTTAACTTTATTTTCTCTCTAAGTGTTTTTCTCCCCAGAAGAAGCTACAATGATGTTCTGCTGAGCTGTGGTGGCCTCATGGAGGGGGCCATCGTCTAGCACAGGGATTCCCAAAGTGTGGTGCGCGCACCCCCGGGGGTGCGCGATCTGCCGCTAGGGGGTGCGCGAGGTGAAAAGTGTAATGGCTGCGGAGCTCAGAGAAGTCTGTCATATGTCACCAGTAGCATAGCCAGAAACTCATTTGTGGGTGGGCCTAAGAAAAAGTAAGTGGGCACAATAAATGTAACTGAAAACAAGTATGTTTTTGCGAGTGTGTCCTCCACATGTGTCCTAGCTTCATAATAACAATGCGCCCAGCTTTAGCACTCTGGCCTGGCGCACGCCGATATGTTCCGTATTTGATCATTTTTAACGGTGTTGGAGGTATCTGAAGGTGGCGAGTCATTCTGGCAGATTGTAATTAAGACACTGTCTCAGGCAGGTGTTCTGACGTTGTAAACCTCACACACAGAACATTGTGGATGTAACAAAATGAATCAAGAAATGATTCCCATTCAGGCTATTGACAGCGCGCTGAAGATCTGAAGTTCAGAGTGCGTCTGTCAGAGGTCAGACGCGTTCCAGCGGAACCACGGCTCACGGGTGCACAAGTGAGCACATCTGGGCTGGGCAGAAGTAATTTTACAACATTGGTTTAAATATCGCCAATAACGAGACGCGATGACTTGAGCGGCTCATGGAGCTGTGCCGTACGCGTGCGCACACACACACGCACACACACACACACAGATTCAATAAGCGCGCACGCTGCGCAAACTCCGGCGCGCTGTCAGACTGAAGGCAGAAATGAGCGCTGCCTCCTCCGTGATAAAAAACTTTTAAGAGGTTTTATAACAACATTTTTCATTCAAGGTCAAATTAAGATATTAGCTTCTATTTTGGGATGACGTATTAAAGTCGGGTCCGCTCCAGCCAGTGACTCCTCATGAACCTGACCACAACTCCCGTTACTGCTGCATTTGTTATTCCAGTCCGCGTGGCAGCGGATCGCAGATTCAGCCACACCATAAAACAGCAATAAGTCGGTCTGAGGCAAAATTGAACCTCATGGCTATATCTTATCCCTATAACATTTGATTACGCACAGGTGACCAGCACAGGTTTACGCAGAGCAGAAGGAAGGAGAGCGCTCTGGTTAAACGTCCCTACTTTAAGAAAACCGTTAAATTGCATTGTTGATGTGCTACCTGGGCACTCTAAATATTTATTTAAAATTAAATCAAAGGAAATTGTAATGGTATCGAATGTTTATTAACTACTATTTAAAAAATGAAAGTGATGGGGGAAAAGGCCGATCATATTTTCTTAACCCTGTCTGTTTAGGTTTAACTTGACGTCTGATATATATATATATATATATATATATATATATATATATATATATATATATTTATATATATATATAGCCATGTGTCATGTTCCTGGGCAGAGGTGAGTCACACCTTCTCCTCTCACCAGACTCTGAGCTAATTCTCCACAGGTGAGGAGCAGGGGGAGCGGCAGCTGCAGGAGATTTCCCAATCAGGGACGCGGGTTCAAAAGGAGGATGGAGACACATCACTTTGCCGGATGATTGCACCAGTTTAGGATCATCTCATCATCTACTCACCCTCGCTGTCTTCGTTTTCTGGAACATACTCATCACGTCCCATCCTCCTCCGCCGTTCCTGTTTGGCTTTCCCTCTGCTACCTCACCCCTCCTGGATCTCTCATCCTCTGCCCAGCGTCCTCCCCGGCTTCCCCTCCTCTACTGATTAACCTGAGCACCTCAGAGACTCGAGCCGTATTGCTCATCCCACAGGACTTCCCTGTGCGGTTTCAGTTCCCGTTTTTATAATAAAGACATTTTACTTTACTGCTTTGGACTACGTGTGCTGATTCTGCATGTCTTGGGTTAGACACTTACCTCGAGCCATGACAGAATCATCCGGCCACACATCTAATCCAGCGGAGTCAGCACTCGCGGATCTGGCTACCCGGATGTCCCAACAAGAGCAGACACTTCCCGTCCTCATGGAGCAGCTGAATATCACCAACCAACGTTATCAACGTTTGGAGACAGTCCTGCAGCAGCTTCAGGAGCAGCTCTCCTCTACAGCCTCGGGTTCCGTCCCCGCTCCAGCGACAGCCGCCGCTCCGGCGTTCGGAACAGAACCACACGCACACGCCTCGGGAGGTGTGGTTTCACCTGGACCGGAGGCGCTCGGCTCTCCGGAAATCACCCACTTCCGTTCGGCTCCTCCTCGGCAATGTCCGACCTTCTCCGGTGAATTCGAGGATTGCTTTGGGTTTCTGCTACAGTGCCGCCTAGCGTTTGAAGACTCCCCGAGGTCTTTTCCTACTGACTCAATGAAGATCTCGTTTATTGTTGGACTACTTAGAGGCAAGCGCTTCGGTGGGCGGAGGCTAAGAGCAGAAATCCTAATTTCCTGTCTGGTTCTTACCCAGACTTTCTGGAGGATTTTAAACTGACTTTTTGCAGTTCAGAGACCACCACTGACATCAGAAAAAGACTGTTGCACCTCTCGCAGGGAAGAAGGTCAGTGGCTGACATGTCTCTGGAGTTTAGGACCTTGGCTGCAATGACATCATGGGGAGATGATGCCCTTAAAGCAGCATTCATCGAAGCGCTGAACGATCGGGTAAGGAACCAGCTGGCTCTGTGCCCCGAGCCATCAACCCTGGACGGACTGATCTCATTATGCATCTCTATCGACAAGAGACACAGGGAGCTTCAGAAGACACCATTCAGGGATCTGTCACCACCTGTAGCACATCGTCCATCCCATAGGTCTCCTCCTCTGGACTCACCCGAGGAGCCCATGCAGGTGGGACATACCCACCTTACTCCAGAGGAGCGCCAACATCGTTACAGTAAAGGGTTGTGCCTTTACTGTGGAAAACCAGGACACATGGTGCACACTTGCCCTGCGGCGTCAAAAGGGCGTGCCCACCAGTAGTTCCAGGAGTTCTGGTGGGCAGTCATTCAGGTAAAGAGACCTCCCGTTTTCTTATTGACTGTGCTTTGACTGTTAACAGTCGTCGCCACCGGACGACTGCTCTAGTAGACTCAGGATGTGAACAGTCTTTGGTGGACCCTCAACTGGTGCGGGATTGGGGACTGTCTACTGTTCCACTGCCGGAACCTTTAACAGTGTCCTCCCTGGATGGGAGGCCCCTGGCCATAATCACCCACCGGACCCAACCACTCCAGCTCCAGGTCTCAGGTAACCACACGGAGATGATCTCATTATTTGTGTTTCCCTCCCCGCAGAACCAAGTAGTTCTAGGCCATTCCTGGCTTAGGGTACACAACCCGTGTTTGGACTGGAGATCAAGCCGTGTGGAGACCTGGAGTCCGGAGTGTCATCTTACCTGCCTGACCTCTGCTTCCTCTGGATCCAAGGACTCTGAAAAGACTATTGTGGAGCCGCCCGATCTCACCCAGGTACCAAGTGAGTACCATGACTTGCAGCAAGTGTTCAGTAGAGATCAAGCAGCCACGTTGCCACCTCACCGTCCATTTGACATTGGAATAGACCTGTTGCCAGGAGCTCCGCTCCCAACCAGCCGCCTCTACAGTCTGTCCAAACCTGAACAGGACAGTATGAGGAAATACATTACAGAGGCCCTGGCCAATGGCATAATCAGGCCATCCACCTCACCTCTGGGAGCTGGGTTTTTCTTCGTGGCCAAGAAGGACGGGTCGCTTCGCCCTTGTATTGATTACAGGGGTTTAAATCAAATAACGGTGAAGGACAAGTACCCGCTCCCTCTACTCTCATCAACCTTTGAACCTGTGCAAGATGCCACTGTTTTTACGCGGTTGGATCTCCGCAATGCATATCACCTGGTCAGAGTCCGCCAAGGTGACGAATGGAAGACAGCTTTTAAGACACCCCTGGGGCACTTTGAATATTTGGTGATGCCCTTTGGCCTCACTAATGCTCCAGCGGTGTTTCAGAGACTCGTGAACTCAGTGTTGGGGGACTACATTAATGACTTTGTATCTGTATATCTTGATGATATTTTGATTTTTTCTAGGTCCATTGATCAACACCAGAAACATGTTCGGAGGGTACTCCAACGGCTGTTGGAGAACAGACTATTTGTAAAAGCCGAGAAATGTGAATTTCATGTTTCAGTAGTTAGGTTTCTTGGTTTTGTTTTAGAAAGTGGACGGCTGAGGGCGGACCCAGACAAGGTCCAAGCAGTGACTGAGTGGCCTACCCCTGCCACCAGGAAACAACTGCAGCGGTTTCTTGGCTTTGCAAACTTTTACAGACGGTTTATCCGCAATTACAGCCAGACCGCAGCCCCTCTGACAGCTCTAACCTCTGTTGTTAAGCCCTTTTCCTGGTCTCCAGAAGCCGAAGTTGCATTTAGGACTCTGAAGAGGAGGTTCACCGAGGCCCCAGTCCTCTCCAGACCAGACCCCAAGCAGCAGTTCACTGTGGAGGTGGACGCCTCTGACACCGGGGTTGGCGCAGTCCTCTCTCAGGTATCCCCAGAAGACCACAAACTTCATCCGTGTGCCTTCTTCTCACGGCGCTTGACACCCACCGAGAGCAGGTATGACGTGGGGGACAGGGAGTTACTGGCAGTACAACTGGCTTTGGAGGAGTGGAGACATTGGCTGGAGGGGGCTGAACTACCATTTATCATTTGGACTGATCATAAAAACCTGATCTATCTCAAGGAGGCCAAGAGACTGAACCCTCGACAGTATAGGTGGTCTTTGTTCTTCTCCCGCTTTAACTTTGTTTTGTCCTATAGACCAGGATCAAAGAACACAAAGCCTGACGCTCTGTCTCGCCAGCACTCCTCTGAAGATGAGACGGCTCCTAGCACCATCTTGCCTGCCTCCTGCATCGTTGCTGGAGTAAAATGGCCCATAAGAGACCAGGTCCTGGAGGGCCTTAAGGTGGATCCTGGCCCAGGTAACGGACCCTCCAACAGACTGTTTGTTCCCCAGGCACTACGAGGAAAGGTTATTCACTGGGCTCACACCGGGAGGTTCTCAATCCACCCTGGAGTAGGACGTACTGTGGCTCTGATCAGGCGATCTTTCTGGTGGCCCTCCCTCTACAGAGACGTGAAGGAGTATGTGTCGGCCTGCCACGTCTGTGCCCAACAAAAAGGTACCAATCAGTCTCCAGCAGGCCTACTCTGTTCCCTACCAGTGCCGTCCCGTCCTTGGTCCCATATTGCCTTGGACTTTGTTTGTGGGTTGCCACCTTCGCATGGTTTTAGTGTCATTTTAACTGTTGTGGACAGGTTCTCCAAAGCCTGTCATCTGGTGCCGTTAAAGGCTCTCCCTACATCTGCCGTCACGGCCCAGCTTTTAATTAAACATGTCTTTCGTCTGCATGGGATCCCAACAGAGATCCTCTCTGACCGAGGCCCCCAGTTCGTGTCTCGTGTCTGGAGGAAGTTTGCCACCGCCTTGGGAGCCCAGGTGGCTCTGACCTCGGGGTTTCATCCGCAGACCAACGGACAATGCGAGCGGATGAACCAAGAGTTGGGTGCCATGCTTCGCTGCGTCTGCGCCACCAACCCATCCACCTGGAGTGAGCATTTGGCTTGGGTCGAATATGCCCATAATAGCCATGTCTCCTCCGCCACAGGTCAGTCTCCCTTCGAGTCCTCCCTCGGATATCAGCCCTCTCTGTTCCCCCTTCATACAGATGCCACCATCACCACTCCTCAGTTCCTTCGTCGGGCCCGCCGCACTTGGATCACCACGAGGTCGGCTCTTCAGCGGACCGCGGAAAGGAATCAGCGACTGGCTGACCGACACCGTCGTCCTGCTCCCACCTACTCTCCCGGTCAAATGGTCTGGTTGTCGTCCAAGGATGTCCCGCTGAAGGCGACCACCAGGAAGTTCTCTCCTAGGTTCCTTGGTCCCTTCAAGGTCGCGGCGGTCCCTAGTCCGACGACCGTGCGGTTGGAACTCCCGTCGTCTCTTCGGATCCATCCTGTGTTCCATGTCTCCCTGATCAAACCCGTCGTTTCCAGCCCTCTGTGCCCGGTTCCGGCTCCGCCTCCTCCTGCTCAGCTCTACAAAGGGGGGCTGGTATACAAGGTGCGGCGCATCCTCGACTCTCGCCCCCGTGGTCGGGGTCTTCAATATTTGGTGGACTGGGAGGGGTACGGCCCGGAGGAACGCTCCTGGATTCCCCGGTCTAACATCGAGGACCCCTCTCTCATCTCGGACTTCGAGGCCTCCAGATCCGGTGCTAGGACGCCGGGGGGCGTCCGTTGAGGGGGGGGCACTGTCATGTTCCTGGGCAGAGGTGAGTCACACCTTCTCCTCTCACCAGACTCTGAGCTAATTCTCCACAGGTGAGGAGCAAGGGGAGCGGCAGCTGCAGGAGATTTCCCAATCAGGGACGCGGGTTCAAAAGGAGGATGGAGACACATCACTTTGCCGGATGATTGCACCAGTTTAGGATCATCTCATCATCTACTCACCCTCGCTGTCTTCGTTTTCTGGAACATACTCATCACGTCCCATCCTCCTCCGCCGTTCCTGTTTGGCTTTCCCTCTGCTACCTCACCCCTCCTGGATCTCTCATCCTCTGCCCAGCGTCCTCCCCGGCTTCCCCTCCTCTACTGATTAACCTGAGCACCTCAGAGACTCGAGCCGTATTGCTCATCCCACAGGACTTCCCTGTGCGGTTTCAGTTCCCGTTTTTATAATAAAGACATTTTACTTTACTGCTTTGGACTACGTGTGCTGATTCTGCATGTCTTGGGTTAGACACTTACCTCGAGCCATGACACCATGCCCTGATGTGGGGGCTGGGGGGTGTGTCGACGTGGTCAGGACATAGAAGTGGGTGCGCGGCTAAATAAGTTTGGGAACCACTGGTCTAGCACACTGCTGCTAACCACTTAAACATTCTCCCCCTCCTGATAATAACTTTTTGTTTCCTTGACGTTGGATGTGCTACTACTAGTTTACCCGTTTAACAATATTCACTAGGATAAATACAATAAAGTTTATCTCTCGCCAAATAGAATATTTACTAAGCAATCACGGTGTAACCATGGACACATTGCTTGGTGTGTGTGTGTGTCTGTTCTGTCTTCTTGATCCCCAGTGAGTCGAGGTGGATGGCTGCTTATACTGAGCCAGGATCCTCTGGAGGTTTCTTCCTGTTAAAAGGGAGTTTTTCTCTCCACTGTCGCTATATGCTTGCTTAGTATGAGGATTGCTGTAAAGTCACTGACACTAGTCAGTGACTCGATGCAACCTGCTGGGTTCCTTATATAGGAAACATTTTTTCTGATTGGCTTAATGAACTGACCTGAATTGGAATGATTGTTATGTGAAGTGCCTTGAGACGACTCTTGTCGTGATTTGGCGCTTTATGAATAAAATTGAATTGAATTGAACAACAGAGGGCGTAGCGTGCTTCTGGGGTATCCTGTCATGTATCTGGTCCTGATAGTGCATTTACTATCGTGTTTATGTTGTGATTTTTGTATTTCAGAGTTTTTAACACGGACAAAGTTGTCCCACATTCTCCTCCACCTCTTCATGCGCTTGCTACCTCTAAACCCACGTTTTCTGTCATTTCCATCCACCAATAAAACGCATGCTGTGCATCTTTTCACTCCGCCAGTCACGGGTAAATAATTTCAGAGTTTTTCTACGTTTCTCAGCTTCTTCGAGCTGCTCCGTGTAAGCCGCTAGATATCTTAGGCTTTTTGATGTTTTTGAGAGCACAATGGTAGCACTGTGGACGAAAGCAGCTTCCCGACCAACCACAAGCTTGTGTTCTCTGTCTCGTTCGACAGATGTTTAGAAAATTGGGCTCGATTCCATCTGTCCTTGTAACCCTGCTGGAGAGTCCTCGCAAGGACGGATGATGGTGTTGCGCGTCTCCTTACCGATGCAGAAGCATAAACTAGGCTTAAATAGCACGTGTGTAAATACACACCCACACCCACACACAGACACACACACACACACACACACACACACACACACACACACACACACACACACACACACACACGCCTTACATGCTTCCTGCAGAAACTTTTCCCTGACGCTGTCTGACGTGGAGTTCTTACATGTCTTCACTGCTACGGACAGAGCTGGATTATCCTGCAAGAAACATAAAAAAGGAAAACCAACATCTAACAGTTTATTACTTTGAAACAAGGAATCTATGAAACTCGAGACTCATTTTATGTATTTTATCAGAAACTAACAATAAAGTAAGGGACATTTGGACTCCTATTGCTATAAAGCAGAGGATACGTACTGAGCTGATGTAGACTCCTTGGTGGACATCTCCAAACTGACCCTCCCCGATGCATCGTCCCAACTCGATACACTCCCTCTGAATCTCATAGTCCCGCGCTACACACAACAAACACAAACGTTTGCCCACAGACCCATACAGACACACAAACGGGAACAAAACAAAGGAGATCAATCACACTAACAGTAGCTTTCCGAGCTTGTTAGAGCATGTCTGTTTATTTGTGCAGCAAGGGCTGAAGGAGCCTTCATGACTGGATTATTTACATTTCTCCACAAATCTTTCATGCATGAACAATATCAACAGTCTGATAACACCATAAGTGAGGGATCTGATTCCACTTATGTGTTCAGGACTTGATCTCGGACTCTAACAAGCTTGGCTTTATTGCAATCAGCACGGTCGACAGCATGCAACAGCATCAGCACACCCCAGCGAGACATGCCACACAACAGACAGCAACACTCACGTAAACACAACTACCACTCGGATTCTAACGTGGGATGGATAAAGTCAGGTGGGTTGTGTAACAGTGAATCGTGACTGCGGTGAGAACTAAAAGCCCAGAGGCTAAAATGAGGCCTGTTACATTTAATTGGAAAAACAAATCTATTTCCTTATTACCATTGCTCTTGGTTTGTTTTTGCCAATTAAAACTGATCAGAAACAAGGAGTGGAAGTGGCTGCCTTGACTTTGTCCTCAACAGGTATCTGCAGGTTTAAGGGAGCCAAATTTAAGACTTTTTAAGACCTTTTTTAAGGCCAATTTGACCAAATGTAAGCTATTTTTTAAAATGACATGTAAGCTATAATTTCCAGCTATTGCCTGGAACCGGTGCTAACCACGTCACGAACGTGGGATTAGCCATCCAGTTACCATAAAAGTTGCACGTCCCCATGGCGCAAGCTCCCACTAGCTTAACCAGCTAATGTGCTCATCTAAAAATAGCCCCCTTTCACAACCAACTGAATGTGTACGGTTCTGCTTACGCCAACATTATACACAAAAAATGCTGAACATTAACTAGAAATTCATGAAAATTGAATTAAAATAATCTTGTTTATTGGGTATTTGGTAATTTAAGACCTTTGGAAACTGTATTTAAGGATTATTTGTCATTTTTAAGGATTTCTAAGGCCTTAAATTTGGAAAAGCAAATTTAAGACTTTTTAAGGACCCGCGGATACCCTGTAATAAGTTCATGAATAAAAGCTCCAAACATCCAGCTTATAGCAGCCTTTAATGCTGTTTTCTGATCAATACTTTTTCTGATCAATCCTGAGGTGTAAACATCTAGCTCATGCGTGACTTTTAGAAGCAACAGTTTCAGGCACTTAAAATCCTGAAGTGTAGATATAGCAGCGCAAAGTGATAAAACATTACGCATGACCATAATTATTAATTTCTGCCTCTAAATGTCACCCGATTTTCCTGCGCTATAGGCTACTCCACTGTTGTGGTTTTACGATAAAGCATATCTAAGAGCTTCCTCCCGCTGCCCTTCCTCTTTCAGGGCTGAGCTGTTAAAGGATCGTGCCTCGAGTAAACTCGCCTGGTAAGATTGTAGAAAAACGTCTTTATTATTGACAGCGTTACCAAAAGAATCACGGACAGCACACCAAGCATCAAATAGAGGGGTTGGGGGAAAACAACGTAGAGGGATAGAAAAATATCCTAAACTTTGTTTTAAAACTGCAAGCAAACATAAAAAGGATTCACAACAACCACCAAGTCAAGGGGCCAACACAATAGTGCGATCCAATCATTACCTTGATCCAGTCCATAGTATTCTGGGAAAATGGGTTAGTGATAAGAGAATGAAACTCCCCATGAATACAGTCATAACCGGTTATCTCTGGCTAATAGATAAATATATCACAGCAACAGAGGAATGGGTGTTAACAACTATTCTGATGAATGTTTATCTCAAAGGCTTTCTTGCTTTTAAATATAAAACATTTGATTATTTTTTCTCAATAAAGTGTTATTTTCAACAAACAAATAAAAAGTAAGCAAGAGACACACCTAGGCCTGGGACAATATCAAATACTGTTGAACAATATATTGTCCTACCAATTATTGACGATAAACAATATTATTGTCGACATTATTGACACCAAAATAACCACTTATGTAATGTTAACATATCACAATAATGCAAGTACGCAGTTTAAAATGCAACAATTAAACCTTTATTTTACTTACTCAAGTGATATATTTTTGGCGGTAAAGAAACGTCTGAGCGCCATTCGTTTCCTTTGAGGTTGTAGAGATCTACGTTATTGACTGTAGAATTTCTGTAGTAATTTCAGAAAATACCGATCTCTAGACTCCCTCACAGTTTTATTCCTGTAAGAGGTGCATTCATCCCTGTTCTTTTTATCCATCCTTTTCACTCTTGTGGCGCTTACACATTAGTGTCGCCATGGTCGGGGTTCGGGCGGGCTGGATGGCATGAGTTGGGTCTCGAACGGGCGGTGTAGGGTTCACATATAAATCCGAGGGACTTCTCAATGCGGAAATCCCAGAGCCTGTGGGCGGCGTTTAATACGCACGGGAAAGTCCGCGCCGTCCTCCATTATAAGGTAAAGAAAGGCGGGCATGAGCTGTGTTGCTTTTGGAGACTCGGAACCACAATATTTTATTAATTTGCTGTCTGTGTCCTCGGAATCTTGTGCCACACACACACACACACACACACACTCACACACACACACACACATGGATTTCTCCCGAGCAGCTGTCTGCTCGCCATGGCAAGAGCTCGATGCAGAGAAAAGGAACGCTACGCACACACAGATCTACTCTCTTCTCCCGTTCCCACACTGATTGGCAGGTCCAGAACGGCGGCTTCGTGCTACAGACAGAAGTTTGCTCAACAGCATCCACCATGAAAATGAATCGCACATGCGAGAACCCCCCACTGGCTCATTCTTGTCGTAGATTGGAGGCAGTAGGCGTAATTTTAGCCGGCCAATCAGTACGCAGTGACTCCTCAGTCCCAATCTGACTGCTGGGGTCTGAAAAAAAGTCGCTTCGGCACCGAAAACGCAAATCTGACCTGTGTGTGAAACCAAATTACGGTCCAGATGCTAATGTGTAAGCACCATTGTTCTGCTTCTTCTTCAGCTGCAGCTTCCCCGAGCAACGTGAGTCATGCACCTAAAGTGGCGCTAAGGGGGTGTGGTTGACATGCAAGTCACGTATCTGGCAAAGACCGATATATTGAGGCTGGGAAAATTATTGAGTTCATTTTCATTTATCGTACGATTAATTGATTTATTGATCATCGTCCCAGCCCTAGACACCTGTGGCCAATTTTAGCTTTTTGTACAGGTGAGTTTTCCAACACCTACTAGGCTGGATTCTGTACAGAATGGTTACAATGAGCATGAACTCATCTGAATATCTGACACAAACTGTGATAAAACACGTGCAAGCTTTTCCAAAGCCCAAACAACAGCTCTTTTGTTCATTTCAGGATTGTTTTTACTGTCATTGTACAAGTGCACCATGAAATAGTCGCTAGCTTAAAGGTGTGGGACACTCGTTTAATCAATGCATTTGCAGAGATCTCTAGTAGGAATGAATGCCTTGTAAGTCGTACTCAGTGGGAACACCGGTGCACAATTTCCAGGAACTAGAAGTGAGCCACATCACAGCTGAGATTCAGACTCTCATTTCCTGATACTTGGACATCTCGTCCCGGATTTTATCTCCACAAATAACACAAACCTGAAGGAGTTCTGTCATGTGGTGAAGTTGCTAATGATAACAGTTAGCTTCAACTAGCCGAGACGTTCTCTGTTGTTTCCTGGATGCTAAACCAACAACAGCCTTCCCTGTCGCGAGTCAAGACGGATGAGTCCATGAATGTTAACTGTCAGGATTTTCACATCCTAGAGTTTCACTATCTGTTTTCTATCTGAAGCTAAAGCAGCAGATAGGTGTAGGAGACTATGTTCATGTTCAGCCTGCATGAAAAACTCAAAGTGACCGATTGTAATCAGAAATGATCATTAAAAAGTAGTTTCAGTGTCCCACACTTTTAAAAACAGCTCTCGTAAGAAAATTTACATTTAACTAAATAAGACTAAAGCAGATGTCATGTGAATGGGGCAGTGATAATGTATGAGTATTAATAGTCAGGCATTTTATTCAAAAACCTAATTTCTATTAGTTGTTTTTCAGTTCATTTCAATGCATGGTAAAAATACCTAAAGCTCTACCAAGCAACAGACCCCGATTAACCCTCATGTGAATGTGCCGATGATATCCAGACAACCCATTGTGGCATTTAATAGTTAAAGTCCTCAAAAA
The DNA here is from genome assembly GCF_043380555.1 of Nothobranchius furzeri. Lineage (NCBI taxonomy): Eukaryota > Metazoa > Chordata > Actinopteri > Cyprinodontiformes > Nothobranchiidae > Nothobranchius > Nothobranchius furzeri. The sequence continues at coordinate 41,077,978 of NC_091745.1, read as the reverse complement.
CTTCTGTTAAAAACACCTTTTCAGTCTTGTCAAAGTGTGCTTATGAGTTACAGTTAAATATACATTTGTAAAATCAGTCATAAACTCTCATTTCTCACACTGAACAGTTAGAAAAATATCTAAAATTATAATAATTATTATTTGTATCACTTACATTTAAATACAATTGAAAATATCCTAAATATCCCTTAACAAGCTTCAGTATATAGCCGTGAACAGAACAATAGTCTGTACCCAGCTATAAAAGACTCAGAGATGAACAGAGAGTTTAGAGGAAGTTGTGATTGTTTCCTAATCTTGGGGCAACTCATCCATATAGACAGCGGGGCTAATAATGTGTGTGTGTGTGTGGCTTCCTCTTGTAAAGCACAAAGCAGCATGTGACTGAGGAAAATGTAGTTTTATTTACAGGACATTCACTATTATGGGTTGGGGCAGCAGTAGCTCAGGTGGTAGAGCGGGCTGCCTCATGATCAGAGGGTCATGGGCTCGATTCCAGCTCCCGCCAGGGGTATCCTGCTGTTGTGTCCTTGGGCAAGACACTTCACCCAACTTGCCTGTGTTAGTGGTGGTCAGAGGGGCCGACGGTGCCAAATGGCAGCCTCGCCTCTGTCAGACCACCCCAGGGCGGCTGTGGCTACAAGTAGCTTACCATCACTAGCAGTGTGTGAATGTGAGAGTGTGTGAAAGCATCTTTGGGTGTCTAGAAAAGCGCTATATAAGTTCAATGCATTATTATTAGGCCCGAGCAGCGAAAGCGCTGCGAAGGCCTCTTGTTTTTGCTCTGTTTATTATTTATTATTCTTAGCCCGCTTTGAACGGATTTTTGGGGACCTTAACATATCCCAAAACTCACAATATTTTGCACACTTGTCAGGCCTGGTGAAAAATTTGATATTTTAAAGGTCCCAAAAAAATCGCAAAGAAAATGGCTGAACAGCGCCCCCTACAAAGTGAAAAAAAAAACCCTCTCCATAAAGCTTAGTTTATCGTACAGTTATGAAATTTGGTACACACGTAGTACTCAACAGTCCGCACAGAAAAGTCTCTTGCAAGCATGGTCAATATCAAACAGGAAGTCGGCCATTTTGGGTTGAAATGGCGATTTTCAGCCCTTTTTGCCGTTTTTAGGGTCCGTTTCTGATTGGATTGCTCGATCATTTTTCGCACGATCGACTCAAAAATTGTGTAAAATTGCTCAGAAGGGATGGGCGAACAAAATGAGACAAGGATTCTGAGTTTTCGTATATGTTGAAGGGGCGGGGCCAGGCCTCGAAGTTTGACTACTCGCCAAAAAAATTTAAATTGCTGTAACTTCATACCTGAATGGAATAGTTACCAAACTTTCTGTGGTCTTTTGTCATCCACCCACAAAGTAAAATGAATAGTCGGATGATGACATCACACAAGCCCCGCCCCCTCAGGACCAAAAAGGTCAAGTTTTACTGTGAAAGGTCCCAAATTGCTCCATTTCACTTAGTCACCACAAATTTGTAGCTGGTAACTCAAGACAAGTTGGGGTTGCTTGGCGTCAATTTATGGGAGTTTTCGGCAGAGGGCGGGGCTGTGGCGGCGCGGCGAAATCAGGCGTACCGCCGTGGCCTTATGTTTGCCTCCCATTTCGTCATTTCTAAAGATATCGTCACGAAACTTCTTGTGAGTGATCGTAGTCCGGCCCCTCAAACAATCTGATGTCAACATCCGGTGGGCGTGGCCTATTTTCTGAAATAGCGCCCCCTAGGACCATTAAAACTGGCAGCCCCAAGCCATGCTTTGACTGAGGATTACAAAATTTGGTACACTAATGTGCTGTCTCAGGACCTACAAAAAAGTCTCTTGGAGCCAGTGCAAAGTCGCACAGGAAGTCGGCCATTTTGGTCCAAGTACGCGATTTAGTGGTTTTCGCACACGTTGTTTGGAGAGTGATGCTCCGTCGCCCTTTTCACCAATCTCCTTCAAAGTTCTGCTATATACTCTTAAGACGTAGGGGAAAAAATTCAACTGTCGGATTTTTCAAAAGTTGAAAGGTGTGGGCGTGGCTAAGCCTCAAACTTTGACCTTTCGCCACGCCACTCTTATTTTCACAGCTCCCTACTGGACTCCTTTTACACAATCACCAGGATTCTGTGGCAAACAGCAGTAGACAACTTGAGGTTACTTGGTCTCCAGCACTGGCAGGTTTCGAAAAAAGGCGGGGCTTTGGGAGCATGGCTAAAATCGCCATCACGCCATGGAAATACGTTTGCCTCTCATTTCTTCAGTTATCGTGATATCGCTACGAAACTTCTGGTGAGTGATCCTAGTCTGACCCCCAAGAGAAATAGACAGCTGAAATGTGTGGGCGTGGCCTAATTTCTGAAACAGCGCCCCCTAGGACCATTTAAACTAATAGCCCCAAGCCATGCTTTCACTGAAGATTACGAAATTTTGGGACACTAATGTGGTGTCTCAGGACCTAAAAAAAAAGTCTCTTGGAGCAAGGTGCAAAGTCGCACAGGAAGTCGGCCATTTTGGTCCAAGTACGCGATTTAGTGGTTTTTGTACACGTTGTTTGGAGAGTGATGCTCCGTCGCCCTTTTCACCAATTGCCTTCAAACTTCTGCTATATACTCTTAACACATAGGGGAAAAAATTCAACTGTCGGAATTTTCAAAAGTTGAAAGGTGTGGGCGTGGCTAAGCCTCAAACTTTGACCTTTCGCCACGCCACTCTTATTTTCACAGCTCCCTATTGGACTCATTTTACCCAATCACCAGGACTCTCTGGCAAATAGCAGTAGACAACTTGAGATCACTTGGTATCCAGTACTGGCAGGTTTCAAAAAAAGGCGGGGCTTCGGGAGCATGGCGAAAATCGCCACCACGCCATGGAAATACGTTTGCCTCTCATTTCTTCAGTTATCGTGATATTGCTACGAAACTTCTGGTGAGTGATCCTAGTCTGACCCCCAAGAGAAATAGACAGCTGAAACTTGTGGGCGTGGCCTATTTTCTTAAATAGCGCCCCCTAGAGCAATTAAAACTGTCAGCCCCAAGCCATGCTTTGACTGAGGATTACGAAATTTGGTACACTAATGTGGTGTCTCAGGACCTACAAAAAAGTCTCATGGAGCCAAGCGCAAAGTCGCACAGGAAGTCGGCCATTTTGGTCCAAGTACTCGATTTAGTGGTTTTCGCACACGTTGTTTCTAGAGTGATGCTCCATCGTCCTTTTCACCAATCTCCTTCAAACTTCTGCTATATAATCTTAAGACATAGAGGACAAAATTAAAAGGTCGGATTTTTCAAAAGTTGAAAGGTGTGGGCGTGGCTAAGCCTCAAACTTTGACCAGTCGCCATTACATTACTTGACTTAATAACTCCCAAGTGCATTATCAGATCTATTTCAAACTTTGTCTGTGTGATCACTGACCACATTTCAATGCAACGACAATGTGGACAGCTGACATCACCTAAGCCCCGCCCCCTAACAACAGGAAGTCTATTGTTTTATGGTGAAATGCCCATATTTGTCCCCTCTAATTTAGTGAACATGACACTGAGGTCATACAGTGTCTTCATGATGTTGTAATGACCATTCAGATCTGATAGCTTTCCAGAAAGGGAGGGGCTTTGATGCCATGGTGAATGCTGGCGTGACGCCATGACCTTACATTTGACTGTAACTTCCACAAACGGCCTCCGATTTGCCCGAAACTGAACATGGCAATGAACAATCATGCCCTTTAGCCAATGAGGCACAAACGGTTGGTGAATGTTATATAATGTCACCAAAGCTGACCTCAATGGGACTTTTCTGTAGTTGGTCACAGCGCCCCCTAGATAACATTATCCTACGATAACTTTAAAAAACATGGTCAGAATAGCATTAAAGTTGGTCACTGTCATCACACCACCAGTGTGGTGAAGATAGAGGATTCCCTAGTGGTGAGACATAAAATATAATGGTGGGCTCAAAGGGGATGCTGACTCAGGGTGAGGTGCGGACAAGGTGGCCGTTAGCAGTTTCTGGTGTCGGGGTGGTCGACGTTTGTGTTCTGCGGACGTGCCCTGGTGTCCCGGGCTGCCGGCCAGGCCGGAGCGGCGCGGAGCTGCGAGGGCCGAACGACGCTGCTTGCAGCTTTAATTATTATTATTATTATTATCAAATATAAAAACAACTGTTACCAACAAGGCTTTAAACTGATATCTGAATTATTTATTCTGGATAAATCTGCTTCGGCACATCAAAGTTGCTCCAAAACGCACCAAATTAACTGAAGTCTTGACTGAATTAATCACAAACATCTCACGCCAAAATGATTAAGAGCCAGAAGATCTGACTGGAGCTGTTCTCGCGCTTCCTCAGTTAGTCACTAACACACAGTCAGTACTACACACTTTTCTGTAGATAACACAACAATCCTCCTACCTGCACACACTCATCCTATCTTTGTACTCACACACACACACGCACACGCACACACACACGCACACACAATTATGCAACGTAACTCCAGTGATAAACAGACACACCTGTTCTGTTAGCAGCATGTGTGTGTGTGTGTGTGTGTGTGTGTGTGTGTGTGTGTGTGTGCCTGTGTGTGCCTGTGTGTGCACTTACTTGAAGGCATGGTGTAGGTGTCCTCCTCATCTATGATCTCAGCATAGTCGTCCGTTTCTGCAAAGACAGATTGAGAGCAGTTTTTAAGCTGAAGACGCTTCGTGACAACGACATGAACGTTTGTACACAACAGCATGCAACTACAGAATTCCGTTAAAAAAACAAAATCACTGTCATTCTGAATACCGTACTAAAAACCGTCAGCAAATACAGGCCATTTACCATTCAGGATTCCAAACAGGAGCTCAACATTTAACATGCTCATGCACTACTGAACCGAAACACACGAAGAATGACTCAGAGCTGCACAACAGTGAGGAAGACAGACAGAGATACAGGCAGGAAGAAAGGGGAGGGATGGAAACGTTCTGGTGTTTTCCAGAGAATCAAACTGAAGAAAATGGCTTTAGCCATGGGTCATTAAGAAAATCACAGGCAGTTACGAGTTTAAAAGTAACAAAAATCCCGTTTTCCTTCAATTTAATCAATCTGCTAATGGAAAACGTTTAATAGAAAGAATGAGGTTTACCATCGCCACTTATGTGACCTGTAGAAGCCACAAGCAGCACCAAACACAAGCATGATGCAGGAAAAACAAAGAATTAGTTTTATTATGAGCCAAAAAATCAAGTTAACCTTTTTTACGTTTTGCTTAAAATTTCCTGGTGTTTTAACTCCAAACTGTAAATGTGAGTTAGTCAGAGGTCAGCAGACAGAGGAGAGGCCGTAGCTGTGACTCAGACTCTCCACAGAGACATCTGGTGAGACAAGAGCTCTTCACTGCACACAGATCAAGCTTTATAGGAGGAGCTGCACACACATCTATGAACTCTTTATCCGACTCCTGCCACATTCATGACACTTAGAGCAGAGGACAGTGGCTGGGGTTTATACCTGACACACACACAGCTCGGGTTCGTACTCCATCCATTCGCTTCTCCATCCGTTTCTCATGATTGGAAACTCTACAACAGGAACACACAAAAAAACCCAAAACAAGCTGCAGTGAAGCAGAAAACGAAACTATCCACCAACACGCTGTCCTCTTTGCTGTTCGATAGAGATAAAATGAGTCTTTTCATATCAACACAACTGTTCAGTTTACTAAATGAGTAACTCGTGGTCTAAATTAAGATGCTGAGCTTGAATTTGAGGAAGAATTACCACAAAAACTGTAAGAACAATGACAATTCCTCATCCAACACCAGCTATTTGACTACAATATCTCGGTTTTCATGGTGCACATCTCTTTAAATCAAAGCAGGAATTCGTTTACTTACTTTGGTATAGAAGGAAGAGCTCGGTCACCATCTGCAGAGACAAAGAACAGGAACTGAGCACAAAAAAGACCTGCTTGATGTTAGAGCTCCAAATGAACGTTTACTGTTAAGCTTTGGCGCACACACACACACACACACACACACACACACGGTGGTGTTACTGAAATATCTTTGTTAAACAGAAAACACATTTATCGTCTTCATTGCGCGACTTACCTTTGTGAACTCGAACGATAAAGGAGTGAGGAACCGAGGAGACGAGTCGACAATAACCATCAATCAAGTCCGCCATGTTTTCTGCAGTAGTCAGTGACGCTGTAGTGACAGTGAGGGGCTACACGCACGCACGCACGCACACACACGCACGCGCACACGCACACGCACACGCACACACACACACACACACACACACACAGAAGGAGCAGTGTGAGAGCGGGACAGGGAGATGCTTCACAGTGACACAATGACAGCTTTACTTGGACGAGCGTCCCCCACCACTGAGCGCTCACACACTCTGCTTTTCGAGTCCCGACAACCCAACAACAATGCTGCTGCGATGATACACAGATGCAGCATCTGGCTGAAAACACACAAAGACACTCTCCGACACTCGAGCAGAATAGCTGCATTCAGAAAACCGGTTTTCTTTCTCCTGCACACATTCATTTGGTTTGGTCAGCGGGGTAAGAGTAGCAGAGGTCCCTCACTGGGAAGAAACCATTTTTACTCATTATGCTTGAAAATGAGCAGTCGCTCTGCCTTTAACATCTATTGCCTGCATTAGCAGGACCACCTTGACGTAAGCAGATGCCTATCATGATTTTGAAATGTCCTTTGGGTAAAAATGTTGTCAGAAAGTCTTTTTACACGTCGTTTTAAGGATCCATTAGAGAATAATTACTGTTAATAAGGGAGACACCTTGTTCCCAGCTGAAACCCATCAACTATTGCAGTGCATTAACAACCTGAATAAACAATGAATGTTGGCTCAAAGATTTTATCTGTAAATGAAATTGTAAGACGATGAGAGCATCTTACCTCTGGAGCTCCAGCCACGTTCAGCTGCAGCATCCCTTTCCTGTCCTTCTCCTCTAAAGCAGAGTACTGGATGGACTGGACTTGGTTAAAATTAGCTAAGTGTGTGGGCTGCAGAGACAAAAAAATATCCCAGGCCCATTAAATCCCATATAAGACTCAGAGTAAAGTAAAGTGCAAATGTTTCAGAAATAATTCAAATCTTTGGTCGTGAAAAACCGAGAACACTTGGAGGAGAGCGAGCAGTTCCGTGATAGGATGGATGTTTATTTATCAGGCAATAAACACCAACTGAACTAAGCAACAAAACCAGCCAGTAGGAAGAAGCTGCTGGTGTTAATCTGTCTGTACCAGTACCAGTACAGACACTAACTGGTCTAAAGCTCATTTGATTATTATAACGAATCCTCCTAATAAAAATGGTCCAACTTCCTAAAGGTGATTCCTTCCTTTTGTAAATGCACTTGTTATTCTTTCCTCTCATTTTTAAAGTGGTCCGCTGCTTAGTGACTGGTTACGTTTTAATAGCGGGAGTGAAAGTGAAGCTTCTTCAGCGTTGAATCAGGGTTGGTCTAAAGGTGTCGAAGGAGCAGGAAGGAGCAGTCAAAGTCTTAGAAGATCTGTTGTTTTTAAACCATCTCCAGTGAGAGGAAAGAAAGCCAACATTCAGTATCTGCATAGTGACAATGATCCGTTCATAATAATTATTAAAAGAATATAAAGAGAGCTGTGACATGATGTCTACACCTAGTCATTTAGCATATTAGGCTCTTAAGCCACGTTAGGAGGAAATCAAACCAGGAAGAGAATCAGAAACAGCCAGGAGATGGCAGTATGGTACATAGCACTCACTGCTTCCGCATTAAAGCACACCATAAAGCAGATGTCATCAAATCCCGATCCTGGGGGACACTATACCGATCCAAATGAGTGTGTAATTAACAGGCTTCAGCAGAAGAGAGATGTAACTGTGAGGACACTCACCGTCGAGCCCTTATCTGTGAGGTAGCTGATTCCTTCCTCTGGTCCGATCGCCAACTCAACCGATATAACCCAGCTGGACTGGAGGGGAAAGAAAAGACAGCAATGACATTTAATTTATGACCAATCACATAAATTTAACTTAGTAACTTAAGTGGAGAAAGCAGATTCTTACTCCTAAAGCACATTTGAAGCATTCCTTATCAAAAGGGTAGATGGGAAAGAGAATCTCAAAGAACTTGTGGATGCTCTGCTCGTCATTAAGGTTAGCAAACTGTTTAAACGTCTGCTGGATCTGCTTACGAAGAGTTTTCGCCTGATGGGACGGGAAGAGGAAGATGAAAGCATTAAGAGATGGTGGAGGCTGACTCCCAGCACGCGATTGAGCCGGGCGAGCTGAGAGCGACAACAGGAGCTTTAACTCGATTCTGCACAATCAGATAATCGGACATTTAGCCAGAGATCAATTCACTCATCACATCTGTCCTCCTGCCAGTCAGCTGATGTTACAACAGTTTACCAGTAAAGGATTTGTGTGTTTCACTGGTTTATTCTCACCTTTAGAGAGTCCAAAAGGCTTTTAGGAAAGAACCTTCTCAAACCAACATCCTTCCTAAAAAAAAATAAAATCACATTTTCAACACAATAAGCACACCCACGTGTGTTTATGTGGTACAGCAGTGGGTGTGACTGAAGACAAATTCAGTCTTACTCTAGTAGTTCATAGTTGGATTTCTTATCAAGTGCATTGCCCGGCATTTCTCTGAAGAACCTCCTGTACAGAACAGAAAAGAAAACATATGAGACACCAGTAAATGCCAGCTAGTTAAACAATCTAGTTTCAGTTAAAAATCTGAAGAAAATCATTTATATCATTGATGACAACATCAACTAAGAAAGTCAGGGTTTAAGTGGTGATCGAATTTAAAACTGATGACACTTAATTAGTACAGAGGCACATAAAGGTTAAAGGGACCAGCAAACTTTGAATAAAAGTCCTGAACAGGCTCATTTCACAGCAGACACAACCCCAAAATTCCACTACCTCCGCTCCGCCCCCGCCTTCCGCAGCCGCTCGCTTCCGAACTCAATTTTTACTGGTACCCGCTCTACAACGGCTCTGCTCCGGTGCGGAGACCTGAGGTGCGCAAACAGGCATGCGCGGGATTTTCGAGATCTTGCGATACAGTCCGAGCAATAAACGCGGAAGTTAGATCCAAACACCCGTTGTGTGGGAGAAGCATCGAAATGAACTGTTTAATCTGCCCATCATTTGTGTTGAGAGATCAGCAATGTTTGGATCAACAAAGGGTGACTACTTTGATAGTAGAAACTGTATTTATGGCTTACTTTTGTGCATTTAAAGTTCAGCCGCCATTGATAGTTGTTAAAAGTTGTTAAACCTGTGCATATGAAACAAAAAACGCCTTTTGTTTATCGATTTATTGTGAAAAAATGGAAGTTGTGCTTGCTCCTTTTCCTGTTGGGCGTTTGTGATTTCTGTCCATTTACTGCGGAGGTGCTCCGGCGTCCGGCAAAAATAGAATTGATCCTATTTTTGCCGGATGGCGGAACGGCGCCCGGCCGCAGTAGTGGAACAGCTCTGATTGACTACAACGGGACCAATTTTGCTGCGGAGTTCGTGCCGGAGCGGAGGTAGTGGAATTTTGGGTATAGACTTGAACAGTAGGATCTTAACCAAAACAAGGGTGAGCAGCTCCCTTTGGTGCTGGGAGTGAGCGAGCCTCAAATGGACGAGTCAGCGTGGGATTATTGGTGTCTTGTCTGATGATAGCCAACAGTTTGATGCTTCGTATGCAGCGATGAGAGAGTTGTGGAGTCTACAGCTGTCTTTCAAACTGTCTCCATACACAACTGGACAGAGCTAGGACTCATCAGAGCAACAAATAACGTGATTTATTCATCGCTACGGAAATCAGTCAACGGAGCAGTCCGTTATACACCATAGAAGAAAAAGAAGCAAATACATCCTTTTTGAAATACATGACTTATGTACATCTGTCTTCTTGTTGCTCGAGTGAGTCTAAATCTTCCAAAGCTGATGCCAAAGCCGTTTCTAACGAGCGCCATTCCGGAGCTGATGCCATCTTTTTAGTTTTTCCACGTAACAGTTCTGCTGCAAAGCCGCCCAAAGACCACAAAACTGTTCGGGCTGACGGTAGAGCCGCTAAGGCTTCAATGCAGCGTGCTAGACCCACCTGCAGAGCAAAATCTGTTTGCAATGGTTGGTCTAGATTTCTATAATAATAAAAAGCATGCAAAATTCAGCTAAAGGTCAGAATTGTTTTTAGGCGTATTTATTAGTTTTCCCATAACCATTTACCAAAGTGAGCTGCTTGGGACGCTTTTATGAGCTCCCTGAGAGTTTTTCCTCACAAAACCCCGCTAGATCACCAAATGCTGATTATATCACAGCCGTAGCAGCACTACAAAAACAATTAAACAACCAGATGCACCGCTCTGTGCGTTCGTTTGGCTCCAACATTCCTCACCTCTCCTGCGCGCCGCTACCGCCATACCTTTTAAAACCAGGAGAGATGTTGGATGTGTTGCAGAAGAATTCCCCACCAGGACAACAGAGGAGCGGTATCCTGCCACCATAACTCTCTGGTCCACGGTACTGTATTTACTAATGTGTTTATGTATTTGAGACTTTATAACACGGACAAATTCTCCCCCACCTCTTCATGCGGTCACCACCTCTAAACCCACGTTTCCCATGATTCCAGCCGCGTTTGCACTGTATTTTGTACTCCTGCAGTCACGGGTGAATAAACGTTCAGATTTTTTTACTTTTTCCCGCTATGCGCTCTGCAACCTTTTCTGGGTCTGCCGCTAAATATCTTTTCACTTCTTAACGAGGCAACGGAGGCGCTGAGAACGAATTTACAAGAAGCGGTGTCCTGACCAATCACAAGCTGGCGGTCTCCGTCACTTTCGACGGATATTTAAAACTTTGGGCACACCTCTGCCACCCTCTGTGAGCCCGTCTGAGAGCCCTTGCATTATGGCGTCGCGTGTCTCCACACCGATGCAGACGAAGAACTATAAATCAGGCTTTAGAGCGCATCATCTGACAGATTTTAACTCCAGATCCACTGGTACACGTTTAATAGTCAAAGGTTTCAGTCAAATTTACTGAACAGCTGTGTGGAAACACAGAATGTGTGATTCTCTAAAGCCAGGCGTACACTGTGTGACTTTTTCACTCGTAGCACTCAGCTTCAGCTCAAACTGTACGACTTCCTCGCAGGGCAGATCTCACGAGTCATGTGCTCACACTGCACGACCCAGTTCTCGGATGCGACCTGACTGCTCACACTGTACGTCTGGTAGCAACACGTCGGACCTAAAAATATGCTAAAAATAGCAGTTTTTACACAACACGTCAGACTTTTTTGTCTTGTTTTGCCTGTTGTCCTTCGGGAGTGCTGCAGGACACACAGGGATTTATGGGGGTTGGATGAGGAAAACAAAATAAAGAAAGTAAATCTGTGTTTTGTGATCAGTTTAATTTGACATGAACACGTCAAACACGCTTTCTTGACAATCCTTGTCACTGTGTGTAAAAAAAACATTTAGAAATAAAAACGAACAACGTGTGTTATTAGGGAAACAGCGGGTGAGCGGTTCTGATACTTTTTGGGTCGCAGCCGCTCGCCGCGCCACTTCAACCCTCACGAGGAACGAGCAAAATATCAAACACTCCAGAAGTCCGTGCGAGCTCACGATTGCTGATCGGTAGCTGGTCGCATGGTGTTAATCGCCTCTCGAAACCCCCTGTACACTACACGACGCTCAGCGCAAAACTCGCCCCAATCTTGTGGATTCTCGCACGAGTGGAAAATCGGCTCAAAAAGTGAAAAAGTCACACAGTGTACGCCCGGCTTAAGAGTTCATCCTTGTGTTCTTACCTAATTTCCAAACAGCCTAGTTTCAGTGCAACATCTTGATCCACCCGGTCAGCTGTTTGTTGCATATAATCACTTTTCACCTAAAGAGACCAAAAAACATAACAGAACTTAGAAAAGTTTGCCTCACGACAACAAATGACAGAAAAACATGTTAAAAACATGCCTAAATCCATTTTGTCAGTATTTAGTTTACAAGACAGGAATCAAATTATGTTTCCTGTTTTTCTTTGTCTCCTCACCTGGTGATAGAGGTAGTTGAGAGAAGGCTTGTCTTCAGAGAAGTGACTGAGATAACCTTTAGGAAAGTACCGTATCCGCAGCTCGTACCTGAGGAGACAGGGACAACGTCAGGGTGGGGTGAAGTGTTGGATGGGACATCACTGATGGATGAGGGCTGACTCTACGTTTTGTTTTGCTGCATCACTTTAAAAAGGTGGCTGCCTGCCAGGCTTCGAGGGTGAAACTGAGTCTTAGAATTGAACGACATGGTTCTTGCTACTCACTAAATCATATCAGGAAGCACAGGCAAAGACTATACAGTGATTAGCTGATAAGTAAATCAACTAAAAGTGATAAGTTTGTAATATAATAAAGGTTAATGGGACCTCTGGAATTACACCAGCCCACTGCTGTGTTACAGAAGTAGCCCAACGAGCCATTGCTGTCTTTAATGACACATTTGATCAAGTGTGACACATTACAGAGACTACAGAGGAGACAAGTGGGTCAGGAGTAGTCAGCTCCAAGCAGCTGTGATGATGTAGTTAGGTAACAAAGGAAATCAAGGCCAGGCACTAAATAAATAAAACATCCTAGTTTATTATGAAAAGAGAGAGAGAGAGAGCGAGAGAGAGAGAGAGAGAGAGAGAGAGAGAGAGAGAGCTGAGAGAGAGAGAGAGAGAGAGAGAGAGCTGAGAGAGAGAGAGAGAGAGAGAGAGAGCTGAGAGAGAGAGAGAGAGAGAGAGCTGAGAGAGAGAGAGAGAGAGAGAGAGAGAGCTGAGAGAGAGAGAGAGAGAGAGAGAGAGAGAGAGGGAGAGCTGAGAGAGAGAGAGAGAGAGCTGAGAGAGAGAGCTGAGAGAGAGAGAGAGAGAGAGCTGAGAGAGAGAGAGAGAGAGAGAGAGAGAGAGAGAGAGAGAGCTGAGAGAGAGAGAGAGAGAGAGCTGAGAGAGAGAGAGAGAGAGAGAGAGAGAGAGAGAGAGAGCTGAGAGAGAGAGAGAGAGAGAGCTGAGAGAGAGAGAGAGAGAGAGAGAGAGAGAGAGAGCTGAGAGAGAGAGAGAGAGAGAGAGAGAGAGAGAGAGAGCTGAGAGAGAGAGAGAGAGAGAGAGAGAGAGAGAGAGAGAGAGAGAGAGAGAGAGAGAGAGAGCTGAGAGAGAGAGAGAGAGAGAGAGAAGTGAGTCCATCCCCTGAGTGGCTGCTGCTGTTCCAACAATAGCTTGTCGGCAGCAGAAACTCCTGTGGGCTTGCAGCTCTGCTGCCCTCTGAGGCACACAGCCTTCTCTGCTCCTCTGTCTCACTGCTTCGTGTTGAATTCATTTCACTTTGATGACTTCAGAGAGCTGTTAACAGCATCTGCTGGAGACGGTCAGCAACCAGAACAGTTTAGATATGCGCGTTTCCGTTGTTGGAACTCCAGGGTAATTTCTGGGAGGCGGACGTTGACCGGGAGATACGATGGCTCGGTCCTCTCAACTGTTGAGCCTCCATACAAACTCAGCCCTTTCAGGACTTTGCAATGCCGTCAGCATATCGCGACTGCTTTGGCAGTGAGTGATGTCACTGATCAGTATCACAAAGCGTCCACAGACATAGCACGAAAAGTTTTATTCTACCAGATTTCAACATAATTAAATCCATGCGGAGGACCAGGAAAGATGCTGTGTGACGTAAAATGTGGCATTTAATGACCAAAAGAAGGGCTGTTTTTTACGCTGCTCTCCGAGACAACAAAGCCTCCTGAGTTATGTCGTTGTGGGGGAATTTAGCTACATTTGTTGGTGTTAGGAGTTTAGTAAAACAGCGTGGACGGTGCTTATTTGCTTTCGCATCCATTCTGCTAAAGCAACCCTAATTTTACAAATGACTGTTTTGAGCAACATCTGCTGATGTAATTTCCTACTGAGTTAAAACCAATCAGCGCGAGTTAACCAAAAGTTCTGCTTATCGACTCTACCGGGCCATTCCAAACACCTACCCCTGTTCAGGTCCTCTGCTGGTTCCTGAAACGGCCTGGAAAATGGTCTGCTCGGCCGGCCTGATTAAGCGGGGATGCATGCATGCCGGAAAGTTACAGTAAAACTACCCTGATAGTGGAAACACGTCTGATGTGGGCTGAAAAGGCTTTAAATATTAACCCGTTAAGCGCCAAAGTTGCAGAATTGCGACAAGCACCATTGCAGAGTTTAACAAGGCATAACATAATCCATCATGAAGTCATTACTTTACAACAGTGGATAGCGGATATGTGTTACTTCAATCTGAACACTTTTGGGTGTTTTTACTGAAATTTTGGGAGTTTGTAGAGTTTGAAAACCGCCTCCCACCGGGAGGCTCCCGACTGAGAAGGGGAGGAGACAAGTGGAGCACATAGAGGGCGAATACTTACAATGCTGACAGGTCTGTTCATTGTTGACAATGTTCTTTGACTAGTTATGGTAAATGGTCTGTATTTGATATAGCGCCTTCTAGAGTCCTGGAACCCCCCAAGGCGCTTTACAACACAACCAGTCATTCACCCATTCACACACACATTCACACACTGGTGGGGATGAGCTACAATGTAGCCACAGCTGCCCTGGGGCGCACTGACAGAGGCGAGGCTGCCGAGCACTGGCGCCACCAGTCCCTCCGACCACCACCAGCAGGCAACGTGGGTTAAGTGTCTTGCCCAAGGACACAACGACAGCGACAGACTGAGCGGGACTCGAACCAGCAACCTTCCGATTACGGGGCGAGCACTTAACTCCTGTGCCACCGTCACCCCAATTAGAGTAATGGATTACTCTAATTGTGAGAGGAGTATTCACCCTCTGATAACGATATTCATTCGTTCAGTGAGAAAGGCAGTGACGTTGCTGAGTCTATGTGCTTCATGAGAGTAAACACGCTGCACAAACATGATCTGAAGCTTATTTCGTCGTGTTTGGGACAAAGTGGGAGTAGAAAGGATAGTATAAAATATCGGCAGACGTAGTGGGAATGTGAAACATGTTTCAAAAGCCGGGGCAGACCCTGACGCGGAATAAGCCCAAAAATCTGACAAATATGACCCATTCACACACTGGTGGGGATGAGCTGCGATGTAGCCACAGCTGCCCTGGGACGCACTCACAGAGGCGAGGCCTGATGAACACTGGAGCCGCCGGTCCCTCCGACTAGCAGCAGGCAAGGTGGGTTAAGTGTCTTGCCCAAGGACACAACAGCAGAATTCTCAGGTCTGAGCCAGGATCGAACCTGCAACCTTCTGATTACTGGAGAACCCGCTCAACCTCCTGAGCTACTGCTCATAATATGCAAATGAGATGGGTGATTTTTCTCATCCACAGTTTACTTTTATCTCCAACCATTTGAAATAGTCGTGTCATAATAGTAGGGATGCAACGATACCACTTTTTCCCAAACCGATACAATACCGATACTTGGATCTGAGTACCGATTACCGATACTTCTACCACACAAAACAATACAACGAATTGGGATGCAGGTTTTATTTACTTCTCTGCTTTCAACAGGAAAATTATTAGAAATGATCACAAAATAAAATATTACGTGAACAAAAATTGCAAGTTGCAGTGAAGCCACTTCAAGCAACTGCATTGTATCGGTTAACTTTTACCGATACCGATACCAGTATCCGAATATTTTCCCGAAGAAACTCAGACGCCCAATCGGTTAAACACCAAGAGAAGAAAACAATTCATTTGTTTCACACGAGTGAATGTGTCCACTAAGTGCATGTAAAGGACTTTTAAATGATTAGAATTATTAAAGTCTTAGCGTTTGCTGAAGGGATGCATGCCGCCCACCAGGAGAGATGAGGGATAGCTTTACCTCCACTCCTCCTGAGGATGCTGTTTCTCATATTTCTCCCTGATGTGAGAAACGCCCAGATCAGGGTGTAACCAGTGGAGAGCATCGGAGTGCAAATGTGTCAGACGGAGGCCCAGCGAGGACACACAGCGCAGTTTGTGGATTTCTGCTATCTTCTGAATAACACCCTGTTAAAGTGGTTTGATAAACAAAGAATTATTAATAATAACATATTAATAATAACATAAAAACACACATTAAAACACTGCGGTCGCAAGAGTGTCTCACCCGGACGTCTGTAGCATCTCCATGTCTGATATTACTCGCCCAGGTGCTCGGTTCACTGTTCGTCTCAAAGTAATGGAAGATCTTAAGAACCCGGTCCATGGACGTCGGAGGCCGCTCCAGACCTCCCGCAGAACCACTAGTGCCGGGACCACCTGGCATTCCCAGCCGGGATTTAACCCCACAACCACCTGCTGCTGAGTGATTGAGGCTGGGCTCCAGGTAGGAAGACGATGCCATGCCTGACTCAGTTGGTCCTGCTGGGGCTAACTGGCCATCATATTCTGCAAATAAACACAAAAAATACCTCTGGTATGTTTCCAATACTCTGTACTGAACTAGGATGTATATCTTTGGGGAAATAAACATTTAATAGTCTAAGTTTTAAGGATATTAGTAAAAAACTGCTTGATCCTTACTAAATGTAAAGTGTCAGGGTCAATAGTCACTCGTACAGCCACTCAGTCATGACTAAAACATGCAAGAATCAATACGACATAAAAGAGAATCAATGACAAACAAATCCAACTGAAGAGGAGTTTTCAGGGCTCCATCGATCAATTTCAACCAGCGAAACACAGACACGAGGTCTTTCATTCATGTCCTAATGGACTCAAAGTCCACAAACTCAACAGAAAACTAAAGTGATACGGTTTCAAATTCCCTGATCTGCCACGGCAATAGGATCTTCAACAGGCGCAAGGTGTTACATCAAGCTTTCAACCTTAAATAATCTGACACCTTCTATAGATTTGAGCAGATTTAGCCTCCTCCACGCCCACTCCTTCCTGTGATCAGCTACTCCAGAGGAACAAAATGAATGAAATCCTGCTTATGACGTGTAAAATCAGCCAAGAGATTTCTGCTCAAAATGTTTAACATTAAAATAACTAAAGTCACGTTTGCTGTAATTAATGTTTACTGTAAAAACAAAAAGATACAGCAGCATCTTATGAATCTAAATACTCCTAGTCATGAAAGAGTGAAATTAAAACCATTTTTCTGTCTGCAGCTTTGTCACGTAAGTGCTTTATTAAATCAAATGATTGACTCAGCCCCTCTTTCTACTGTAAACATGTCAGTCACCCTTCAGGGAGACGCTCTGATCGCCCCGATGCTTCCTGCATCATTCAGCCCTTTCCTGGACATCCCAGCTGGGTTAGTTGACTCATCATTGCAACAGGAACTGATTTTAGCTGATTCTGAATTTAGCCTATCAAGTAAAACCAAGAGATAAAAAAAAACAAAGTCTGCTCTTTGAAAGTATATTTTCACTTATAGATTTACTCATTCTTCCCTTCTTTATATTCAGCTACAGATAGCGTTAGTCATACTTAGTGAGACGGATCGGACCGTAGCGAGAGGAAGAATCAGTTGAAAAACATTTCATTCAGCTTCTTTTGCGCTCAGGTCAGAGCCAGATTACTTCCTACTTAAAAGAAAAACAGAACTATGGGCTCTAATCCACACTGAGTCGATTCAGCCCTTTCAACAGCTTGACCATTGGTTGCCCTTTTAGAAGGACAGTATTATAATCTTAAATAATGGTTTTTATGTGCGTTCACGTGCAAAGTAAAATGTAAAGTAGGACATTATGTCCTCAGCCTTCGCTGACAAAAACTACTGCATGTGAACTCTGCATTGTAAAAATATCCCAAACAAAGCATAAAAGTTGTCGTCTAAAACCCTAGTGGCTGTAACCACACCAAATGGTTCCCGAGCGCGGCCGTGTCTGCAGCTCACCGCTCCCCCAGGGGATGGGTCAAATGCGGAGAACAAATTTCGCACACACATCAGTGTGTGTGACAACTGATGGGACTTTGACTTTAACTTTAACCCACAGAGATCAGCGCATGCAATCAGCAGACCCTCATGTCTTTAACGCCACAGATTAGTGCACATCAGATTATAAATGCACCTCTTACAGAGTAACAATGATCATCCAGATAATATGAGACTAATGCGGCTGCATGGGGGTGCAGCAGTTAGCACCGTTAGCTCACAGCAAAAACGTTCCAAGTTCAAATGTCAGCTGGGGACTTGACTGCTGGAGGTGATTATCCTGCAATCCTGAAACAAACTAGGAGATGGATATTAAAGACACACTAGACAACTTTTTAATATTTTAAATCATTGTCTTGAGCCAGTATGTTCTAAAATGACCCTTTACAGGGTTAATGAAATGCCATTCAGACCCCCACAGCCCTCTGTGGACCATAACACCGCATTTGCAACTTCAGAGTGCCGGTCCGGTCTGTTGGATGTAGAAAAGAAGTGAGCTGACATAACTGGCGCTGCAGTCTGTTTCCAGCATGTTTTAGATCTAAACACAGCTGGTTTGTTTAACTTAGCGATGAAGCGCTCCTGTAGACACTAATGCAGGCTGGGAGACATTTCAGATAAAGTGTTAAAAAGTCGAACGTACAGAGAGGAAGTGAGTTTCACGTTTGGTTCTACTAAACGGACACTAAAGGGTGCTAAAAGCAATCATTGTCAAGTGTGCTTTTAAGGCTCATGGGTGCAGTAATAATAATTATTTATCAATGCTTACATTGATAATAATCATTGATTAAATTATCATTAGTAATTTAATAACCGTTTAAAACTGCTATGGCAAACTTGGAAAACAAATTAGCTTAAAACATTTTGTTCATGCCACCTCATATTGTTCTAACATGTTATATCTACTATAAATATATTGTGGAAAAACAAACAATAATAATAAAGTGGTTCTTTTGCATTTGTCTAAAAACCTCCACCAGTAACACATTTTGGACTGAAGCCAACTATTGGACTATCCAGTTGTCAGTCTCACTGAATCACCGCACTTCCCTGGGTCCCCCACTCATCACACACTCACGTGTTTAGCAACAGAACACTATTGGTGTTGGAGGTTCTCCGCTCAAGAACATCAGCGAAGGAGAACCAGCCGGCTGCTTTAACTTTAGGACAAACTACCAGAGTCCCAAAAAGAAAAACACCACTGAAGTCACGGACAGCAAAAGACGCTTGGACCTAGAAAATGGCAACTGGTGTTTAGCACTATCTCACTTCCTCCGGCATCGCGGGTTTCCGGTTCCAGCTGAAGCGTCTCAGGGTAGATACCCGAGGGGAGGGGTGAGTGTTCTGTTACTGTGTTTGCGTTCAAAACCTAGCTTGTTGGCAGATTTGCTATAACAGCTCTAAAACTCCATCACCAATAATATGTTCCACATTACTGCACAGAAATGTTAGTTATTTTCAGAAAGAGTTTAAACTCCATCGTTTTTATAAAAACAGCTTGAATTTTTCACAATAAGCTCTGAGAAGATTGGCCCTGTGTGTTAACAGGCTTTAGGAAGCCTACTTTAGGTTCTGGGAGCTACTGGGAGCTACTGGGAGCTACTGGTTGTATTATATGTTCCATAACATTTATTTTGTTTTATTTGGCGATATAGAAATAATGACTTCAGAGACAGCTTTACTTTCCTGATTGTGGAAAATTGAAAGCATCTAGAATGTGTGTGTGGGTAATTGTTTCCTGCTTGTCAACAGATGCTTGATGTATGACTTAAGCAGTAACATAAAACCCATTCTTAAATAATCATATTACGAATGCAAGAGCTCTACTTAATCTTGTTTAAAAAGTAGGAATGCCATTTTTTCAGGAATAAAAAGCCACTTTATGTTCGAAATACTTTTAGATCACACCTCTAAGAAACACACGGATCTGTCCGAGTAGTAAGAAGCTGAAAAATGAAACTCAACTTAATATCTTTTTATACAACAAAATAACACACACACACACACACACACAGAGACAGGAATCAAACCAAATAGGCCACGCAGACAGCTAGCAGACCTATCAGCTCCCATCTCAGCGGGGCTCCACTGACAGTAGTCAGCCCTCAGCAAAGGGAGGACGAGTCCTCCTGCCCTACACCAGCTGCACCTTAACGGGTAACTGGGTTACTGGGATGAACCCAGTCCTGCATGTACTAAGGCTTTTCCATCTCTTTAACAGCTGCTTTCTCTGCATTTTCTCCTCAAACACTCCTGACTCTTGCTTCTTTCTCTGCTTTATGCAACACATTTCTAGCACCCCTTTTTTCCATCCACTCACTCTTCATCTCTACTCCTTTCTCCTCCAGTCTCTCTTCTCTCATGCTCACAGACCGTTAAGGTTCCACTTTTCCATCTCCACTTGATCCTTCTGTCCTATTGAACCACCTCACCTCCTTCCTGCCTCTCATCTTTCTCTTTCCCTCTAGCAATCCCATCTACCCTCCCTATTATCACCTAATCAGTCTCTCCTCTGCCAACTGTCTACATCATCTAACCAGAGGGCTGATGGGAGAGTAAAGTCCAAACACTAGCTCTATATCTATAAACATGTGAATAATGGGTTTGTAAGCATGTCCTTAGATTGTGAAGACAAAATAAATACACAACTGCAACATACAAATTCTGTTTGGTAGAACGTGTGAATTACTAAAATATTTTACTTTATAACAGGATAAATAATCAATATTAAGTATAGTTATAGAATAGTTGTGATAAATAAATATTTAATGAAGTAAAAAGTAGATAATTAATTCTCTGGTTTAAATGAAACCGGAAGAATTAGAATATCGTGCAAAAGTCCACTTTAAAGGCTCAGGAACCCTTTGCAGGTGTTTTGGACTCATTAGCTGATTAGAGTATCTAGAATATTGAGCCTTTTCACCATATTCCAGTTATCTGAGATTTAGAATTTGGAGTTTCATAAGCTGTAAGCCATAACAGGGGTTTTCCTGCATTCAAATTTGCGTGGCAGCCGCCTCCAGCTAATTTTGTATCGCCCCAGCCTGATTTCACTCTGCCCCCAGCTATATGGATGTTGTTTTAACTGCAGTTGCAGCGTTGCGCCACTAAAGGGGTGCTGTATCAGCAGCGGTGCACCAAAGAGCGCTAAAACCGCTGCAGACAAAGAAGATCAAGCTTTTCTCGCTAGTTGGCACCAATTTGAACTAGATTATTGCCAACCCGTACAAAATAGACATGCCACCATTACATTGTTAGCAGCAGAAAAGAAATGTTATTACCATTTCCAATACAAATGCATGTTAATGAAATGCATTATATTTTACTGGATAAATTTATGTGTTATTTTGACTAAGATGAGAGTCATTCATGCAAACCTAAAATGTTACGGAATGTAGGTAAAATATTTAAAAATATTTTTAACTATAAATATCAGATGCAAAAAAGGGAACTAAACACTAATCTAATGCATATTATTGAGGCTTTTATAATAAGAGTCTGTTATTTCAGCCTGATAATTTTGTTGTTTTATTTCTTTTTTTTTAGCAGCAAACCATTTTTGTTTCACTTGAAACGTTGTCAAATGGAATATTCAATTAATCCACAGAAGCTTGGATTAGAACACTTAACGAAAAAATAGTTTGCCCTTAAAAAAGTGAGGCAGTTGAATGCACGTGCTGGCGCATGGTCAGGATGGTACCACTTCTGCCTCAATTTGAGCCAGGAAAAACCTGCATAATCATCACAGTTGCAACAAATGAAGGCTGAAATATTTGGTTTTGCGTGCAATGAGTCCATCTTATGTATTAGTTTCACTTTTTAAGTAGAACTAACAACATAAATGAACCTTTGCACCACATTGTAATTGTTCGAGTTTCACGTGTAGATCAGCAAACTGTGAAAAAGCAAAGTTGTAGTTTTTACAAAATGTTTTTTGTTGCAAGTTAAAATAAAGCCGAACATAAACTATCAGTACAGAACGGCTGTTTTTAGTACATACTTGGTAAGGGGTGCTGTGCATAGATGCAGGCCCCTTTGCTCCAGCAGAGTGGGATGCAGCCACTATTCTCCATTTGTTCTGCTTGGGACAGACGTCCAGGTTGGGCCACAGGACCCTGCAAAAACCACTATGCCCCAAAATCAGCATAGAGCTTAACACCAGGAGTACTTTCTACTCTGGCTTTTCCAAACAGATTAGACAAAATTCCTGCTAAACAAATCTGGATGCTCCAAGGAGACGGAACTAGAAAGATGTCCTAAAATGTCCACAAAAGGCTGGAAACTGATAGCTGCCGTACTGGAGAGAGGACTGCAACTCAACACAGGTGGATCCATGGTAAACTTTGTCCAAAAGTGTTGTAGCTTAGCTTAGTGAAACAAGTGACCAAGTGGAGGAAATACAGGATGTGAAGGAGGACACAGCACGTGCAGGAAACACCAGTCTGCAATTCCCTACTTATAAAAATTTAAAAGATGTCCACCACCTCTGGGTAAAAAAGCATGGACGCCAGACAGCTGAGTTTGTTTGCTAATTTGAAAGTCAGCCCTTCTGAAAAGACATTAAACAAATTAGATCAATTCAAATTTGAACTTAAAGTTCAGCAAAACTCCCACTCAGCTCTCTTCAGCTTAGAGATGTTTTTGTGACTTCAAGCGCCTCATGGCCAAAGTTCATGTCCAATACACGTTGTGACCTTTGACCCAGCAAAGTCCTTTGACTATGAAAGGTGAAATGTAATGATTTGCTGAAGGACGCTTTGGTACGATGAAGGTTTTGCTCCTGAGGCCGACAGATCGATATGTGTTCCCGTTAGATTCCTCTGTGGTCTAATAAATCCTCAAATTCAGGTCATCAGCTCAAACTTAACGATCCACTTTATCAATCATTCCTGTGATGTTCACAGATGAGCTCCTCTTCATGACGCCATAAATCTTAGCTTGTCAGGTTACTTAAATACTCCATAAGAAAACCGTTAAAGTCAAACATTTGTCGTTTTCTTCTGGAAATCCACGATTCTGTCCAAAGGCGATGGCAAAACAAGTCCCAGGAAGCAGATGAGAGAAATGGGCATCAGTGGGAAAATGAGACGAAAATGTAGGGCAGAGAGGGGCACAGAGAAATGGAGCATAGTGAGGGGAGGATGAAAGAGGCTGATGGAGGAGGGAGGAAAAGAGGACAGGATACAGAAGGATGAAGAAAGTACATAAAAAAAACCCAAAGACTAAAAACATGGGCTGCAAAAAGAAAGATGAGATCATCGAGTCATCAGGATGAAACACAAAGCGGAGAAACCCCTGGGAGAAGCTGCGCCCCACATCCTCCAGAGCTTCCTCGTATTTCTGCAGGAGGTAGATAGGTCAAAGCAGGTGTCTGATGTTGGACAGGGACATGATGTGGCAAAGAACTAAAAAAAGAGGTGGAAAGAAGAAAAAACAATGGCTGAAAAACCTGTAGTGCAAATCCATACAGGTCGAAGACTGGAAACCGAAGGAAAGAGGTGCAGGAATAGGTTTGATGCAGTAAATCCTTTTCAAAGTCAGTCAGCCGTGGGTCGTTCAGTGTGGTTTCAGATGGCTCTTCTCTGTAGCATCGAAACGGAAGCAAGAGAGCAACTTCATTCCCAATCTGTCACACAAAAACACCGCGTCAAAACAGAAACACCGCATCTATCCAGAAAAATCCTCGAGCAGTCAGAACTAATCTGTAGACGAAGAAAGTATGTACGTAAGCCAGAAAGAAGGACGTCAGTGCGCATGTTGGTATGGCAAGTACCTCTGTGTGTGTGTAAGTGTGTGTCGGAAATATGAATGTAAAATCTAAGCAAGTGCATTTGTGTCAGCAAAAAGTGAGTAATCCAAGTGCTTCTCCTCTGCTGTGTCCACGCCGCAAAAAAGCTGCTCAGATCACTAACAAGCTGAACCATCAAGGGAGGGCAAAGTGTGTGTGTGTGTGCGTGCGTGCGTGCGTGCGTGCGTGTGTGTGCGGAGGAGGAGGAGGAGGAGAAAGAACAACAGTGAAGTTCTGTAATTGAGACTTGATGCAGTGGAAACACACGAGCTGATTGGACGCTGCTGAAGAGGACAACACTCCTCATCAACACTCTAATAAACAGCCACTCATGTGACCAATCACTCACAAGGGTTTACCAGGATCAGTGCTAAGCAACTGGAAGCATGCCAGACTTTGACGCTTTGTAACACTTGATTTTTTCAGTGTTTTTTCTTTTTTTCTGCATCAGTCCTCTGTGTCTCCTCTGCCCTCCCCTCTAAAAGATATTTCACCTCCTGCTGTGTGCCAACTCTCCACTGGCGGTGAAATACTCCATCAATAGATCCCTTGAAGGTGATGAAACACAAGCTTGTGAACACTTGACCACCATTCACAAAGCATGACAACAATCGCATTTCAGAGGATGATGAGTATGTTGATGTATATTTCACCACAAAGGGAACAATCATGTCCACTAGGGATGTGTACTGGTGAAAATCTGCCGATACCATACGTATCACGATACCGGGAGACGATATGATACATCACAATATATTAAGACATTCAGTCAGACGATACTAGCATCTTTTTTTAGACTGAATTTATTGTAGGAAAATTCAGTAAACAGTCCAAACTGATACATAACATGTTTAACATGAGGTATCTGACCCATATTTTAACGGTGGAAACAAAACCCAACCTAAACTGCTGCCAATGAGCGGTCGGCGTTTGAAATGCACCAAAAAAAAAAAAAAGACAAATGTTTGAATGTAAATTCTTCCAAAAATTCGACACACAGCATTTGAATATCGATAGCATATTGCAGGAAAATATATCACGATATATTGCCACATGGATATTTTCTTACATCCCTAATGTCCACTGCCATTGTTGTGAAGAAACCACCACATCACACAAACTACTAAACTCCTTCAGAGAATGCTGTGAGGTGGCGTGGTGAAGATCCCACGCTGCACATCTACATCTCTCCTGCAGGGAGGGGCGGAGCTGTGCAACGCTACGTTTGACCAGTTACAAATCAGGGTTGGTGCGGTAAAAGCTTGAAGCTAACCGAAGTTTTGCTGAAAACTTTGTAAGACAGACTTTGGAAAAAAATCTGACATTTATAAATGGTAAATTGCCCGTACCCCCCCCCCCTTTACATCACAATCAGTCATTCACACACACATTGACACACAGCTACTGTGGGGCACACTTACAGAAGCAAGGCTTCTAAGCACTGATGCCACCAGCGCTTCCAACCACAACCAGCATCCAGGGCGGGTTAAGTGTCTTGCCCAAGGACACAACAGCAGCCTTCACTGGTCGAAGCCAGGATCGAACCTGCACCTTTCTGATTACGGGAGAACCCGCTCTACCTCCTGAGCTACTGCTGTCCCTGTTGATTTGTTTATTCAATGGAATCAACAAATAAACTAAACCCTAACACACCTAGGTAGAAATATTTTAGAAAACTTTAAATATATTTGATCAATTACGTTGGAAAGATTACAACCTTACCCAACACTTCCCTCATTGAAGAAATATCAAAGTTGACACTAATAAATGCCATGCATCTTTTGGACCCTTTTTAGGAGCAATACATTCTGCTGATGGATGAGACCCTTGGTTACCTAGCAACAACCAAGAGGAAATCCTGGAGAAATGGGCCATAAAAACAGCTTACAATTAATTAATCTTAACCCTGAGGCACTTCTTGATATTGTTAGGCCATCTAATTTACACAGGCCAAAGTGCCAACAGATGAGGTAGCAGAACGCAACTCAAACAGAGTCTTGTACTTTCATTAGAAGAAGGACACTACTTCATTCATAACTGATACCAATGTCTGCCAAACAAGCCTAATGATGTACAGGATTCAAGCATTCACCTAATGTACAAAACTCGTGCAGACATTTGATGCAATTCTGTAGAATTGTATGAAGTCAAAATTTCACATTCATGGTCTTTGTTATTTTATCTGAAAGAATGAAAATAGAACACCCATTAAAATATGTACTCACCAGCGTAATAAGATATTCTGGAGATATCTGAAATAGAGAAGACAAGAAAAATATTTTACTTTTATACATCTGTGAGTTAAATTCAGCTAAAGAAATGTCCTGATTAAACTGAGACTTCACACTACTTAGTCACAGCAGAGGAGTTCTGAGAAAATGGTATTAATGGAGCTCTGTAACAACAAATGTGGCACATTTACAGTCGAGTATTCCAGTATGCACCAGTGTGCACGTAAGGGTTAAGACAAATTCTGTGACCCTATTCTGATCGTCTCCTTGTGAGAATAAGAAGCTTTTTTTTTTTTGGCTGAATTCTAAAACGTACAAAAGAAGACATGTAGAAGCTTAGCCTAGTGAACTAGACCAAATTCTTGCTTTGCAAAGAAGATACATAAAATACATTTATTTAGTCTGGCTTGCCAGGCTAGTAGAAGCTGACATGGAGTGACAAATCCACGTTAATCGAAAGACAATCAGCAAAACAAAAATCTGAAAAACCAGAAGCACAAATATCTGCTTGAATTAACCACTTTACTGACAGTCGGTCTCTAATCTCATTGAGCGTATTCGGTTGTTTAAATGTCAGCAAGCATTGACCAATCGGAATGTGCAGCAGCTCTAGGGGGATATGATACATGCTGAGTCTCAGGCAGGTGGAGCGAGGACAGAATCATGACAGGGCAGAGCTGATCTGCTGTGTCATGCTGCAATAACTTCACACAGGCTCTTAAATCTGCCTCGTGACCTCAGCCTCCCTGTTCTCGCCACTCCTCTACTCCATCTTTACACATATTCTTCTTTCCAAAACGAGCATCGTGATGAAATGTCCTGCACTCAGAAGATGCACTGACTCCTGTTACTAAGCAACAGCTGCAAAGCAGGACTGTGGTGCTAATAAGGATGCCAAGGCTTTGTCTTTTACTATGTGTGGGACAAAAACTGTGTCCCAGTTCCTTAACGGCCATTCACTAGTGTGTACAACATATTTGTGTTCAAAGGATGCTCCTTTTACACTTTATCTAAGGTGTTTGTAGTTTTGTACTTTTTGTTTTTAAACAGTGCTTAAAAAACACGTTATAGTTTGTTAATTGCACAAAAAAGTTCACAGATTTAAAGGGACGTTATGGAAGTTTGACAGCCAAAACATGTATAGAAATAATAAATGTCTTCTTCATACATTCTCCTGCAATGCCCTGATCCTGTAGAATGAGCCCTGGCATTTTTACTGTGATTACCTGTTTTTCTGTAAAATCACAGAAAAAGAGAGATGCTCGGGTCGAGCAGGCTGCTTCATGCGCGTTCACGCTCAGGCATAGCCCGTAGCATTTGCTATCCGTAGCTTTAGCAGCAGAGAGAGAGGTAGTGCCAACTCAGCGACTTTGTCGCTGTTCCTAACGCCTAGTGATGAGCCTAGCTACATTTCTGAGGACCTTTAGCTACTTTCTTCTAGATATTTCCTGCAAATTAGCAACAAAATAGCCATTTTCGCTCCGAACCGTTCTTTGAACGTTGTTTCAGCTGTCATCAAGGATATAAAAGCCACAGATACAAACAACGCTACTGGCGCTTTAGCTCACCTAGTTAGAAGACAGACTCCCGTGCGGAAGATCCGGGTCCGAATGTAGGTGTGAACAAAATTTATTTAGTTAAATTTTTACATTAAGGACATTTTTTTTTACAGTAAGATGCCCACATTTTTATTTGAGACTCGCCAAACGGCATTGAATTCACAGATAAAAAAGATGTGGGTTCAACTTTCATTTTGGAACAACTTTTCAAGCAAGGGAAGGGAAGCTCTGTGAAGCTGACGGACTGACCCATCTTGAACCTTTGTCGGCTGTGCTGAAGAGAAAGGTACAGAACCAAATTATTTAATTAATTAGCTGCGTGTTCTCCTGTCCTCTGTCCTCTGGGACACACACACACAGGACTGTCTCAGCTGTTATTTTCGTTAAGGAGTGTGCACGTACAGCATGCGCGCCTCGTGCACGAGCCTACTATTGAAGCTGCCGTTACACTTTTTGCCTGAGGGGGCAATCGCGAGCATAAAAATTCAAAACTCCGTAAAGTCGCTTTAACATTTTTAGAGATAAATAATGGAAAAAAGGATCTTTAAGGGTTTGTTGGAGCACAAACACAACTTCACTATTGGCATCCTTTGAATACACTTAACATACGCCTTCATTTAATTTATGTACAGAGTTGGCTTCTTTTTCCTTGTTTTGATGAGTAGGTCCCACGCCTTACTTGCAACTTTACAGCCAGATATTTTTTATCTTAAATTTTTTTATTCAGTCTTCCTTCCTTTACACATTTTCACCATATTTATGTACTCCTTAAAATTTATTTTAAACTGTACAATATTTTTCTTCTTCATCTCGGCCCTTCCACAAAGTTCCTCCACAAACTGATGTACGCATGTTTTGAAGAGTGACGTGTACGCATGGATGGTTGTTTAAAATTCTGTTGTCCTCTCAGCTCATAACCTCCCTCTCTATTCTTAAATTAGTCTTGAATGTTTTTGAGCAGTCTGTTGCCTCTCACTTTAAACATAACCTGTGCAGTTTTGAATTTACCCAAATACATACATTTTATTCAAATCAAGAGGAGCCAGTTGAGGTGGCTTGGGCTTCTAGTTAGGACGCCTTCCTGGTGAGGTTTTCCGGGCACGTCCAACCGGGAAAAGACCTAAAGGAAGACCCAGAACACGCTGGAGGAACTATGTCGCTCAGTTGCCCGGGGAACGCCTCAAGTGGCCAGGGAGAGGGACGTCTGAGCCTCTCTACATAGGCTACTGCCCCCACGACCCAACCTCACATAAATAGCCAAAAATGGATGGATGGACATACATTTCATACATGTACAGTAAAGGATGAGCAGAGTTTTATAGCTTAAAATATGACTTGTTTTTCCATAAATGCTGACTGATGCAACCTGAGATAATACGATCGGGGTGTACACTAAGCCTATTGCATGACGGGTAATAATAACATTGCGTTGATGAATATATGGAATACATTTGGACTCATTACAACATTTTACATTTTTATGTTGCTGAAGAGCTCAAATCTTTACGCTCCAAAACAAATCTAAACCCTTAAACTCAGTTTTGTTTTATAACCGCACCAGACTGTTTAGTCCAATGCTAAACTGTTCCCTTCGCATTGTATTTGCTGAAATACTCTAATAAACACAGAGCCGTTACCGTTCGACCAAAATAAATTCATTCAGATCACAGTTATACAATATATATTACTCTGGCCACATGTCTTCCTCAAAGATTCTGGTTTTCTTTCATCCTCCCAGGTTTTAATAATGCATCAGACTGTTGTATCAGCCTCCAGTTGTTTCAGATCCTTGATGCAGAAAAATAAGACATTTGTGTAACATGTTTCCAGTATGCACAATTAGAATATCCACATTAAAGTAATGCCAGTAGAAGCACAACAATCAGTGCATATCTCTCTCTCTCTCTCTCTCCCCCCCCCCTCTCCCCCCCCCCCCTCTCTCTCTCTCTCTCTCTCTCTCTCTCTCTCTCTCTCTCTCGTAAATATTTTCGTTAAACGGTTATTCAGATGCTTCTCAGGTCATTTTTGCAATACATTTCATTTCAAGAGAGCTCAATTTGTGTTTTGCTACCTCACAATTTTCTATAATCACATAATTTAATTTGATTCTGGCAGTGTTGTGTTGAGTAAAAGTATTAATAAAAGCAACAGGACACCAATTCTAGCATCATTCTCTCTCTTCACTTCCAGCTGAGTCTATCATTGTAAATCCTTTTATCAACATAAATACGACATAACGAGAAGTCGATTTGGAAATGGTGGCATGTTGAGAAAACAGCACCAGAGGGGTACAGCTTGTGTAAAACTGAGTTTTACTGTTATCAATCATTTTCCAGCATCATTGCCCTTAAAAGTAGCCCACAAATCTGACTGAATGTTCAATTAATTTAAATAGAAAGTGCAACTAAACTGTTTTACACATGAGAACTGCTTGTCTGATTCAGATAAGCATCAAAGCAGTCTTCTTGTTGCTACACGAGGAAAGAGAGAAAAAAACTTATGTTGAACCTTCCAACGGGTCCCAGAACCTGAAAGCAGCGCAGAAACATCCGTCACAACTACCAAAGACACTTTCACTTGTATGATCACTGCACAGAGCCTCTCCCCCTTACTCAATCACATCTCCCTTCACGCTCTCAGCCTTTAACTTTCCTTCTCCCTCTCTAAGTTAAAAAATAAATAAATCTATTGCCTCTGGCTATCAAACAAAAAAGGCTATGCAAGCTGACTCCACACTGAGGGCGTTGCACAACTCCATTCTCATCAAGAAAACAACAACAGCTCTGAGCAGCACTTCTCTGCAAAAATGTACTTGTCGAGTAAAATATAAGAATAAAAGAACATCGGGGGAAACAGCACAAACACAGTAGTTGTCACTAGAGCTGTTTTAAACAACTGGAACTATACGACTGAATTAACTTCACACACCAGCACACTTTTCATATTTACATTTTTCATACTAACCGAAAACATCTTGACGTGTGCACGACCATCACTAAAGCACCCCTGTGAGCTAAGAGAGCTTGGCTAAAGTTTAATAAATGTAAACAACCCTTACATTCAATCACTGCCAATGACAGAGCTACTGGTTACACACTGTCCCCAGTTTAATTCTTTTCAAATATCTCCCGCAGAACACGCCAAAAAGTCCGAATAGGAATAAAAAGACAAAAGACGATGTGCTTGTTTGTCTCTATGTATGTTTGCTAAATATCCCGAGAAAGTAATGATTGCATGCACATGTACAGTTGATTAATTTAATTCAAGATGGCTGCCACAACTAACTGACATTAGCAAACACAAAAAATGGCTCTAACTCAGTGAACTGTACAGATGCTGTACTACAAATTGGTGTATTAGCAGTAGGACTGGGCAATATGGCCTAAAATCAATATCATGATACATTGAGGATTTCACCTCGATAACGATAAATGGACGATAACTACAGGATTGCTCAGAAACAAAAGCTGTCTACTAGGTGGGGCTGTCACGTGTATAACGTTGAGTCAAATTTTTACGTGACTCGAGGTGGTACAGCTTCTTAAAGGAACACGAACGTTGCCAACCCACACACATCTTTTCATTTTTTATTATCAAATGTATTGACATGGGGAAAACGATCTTGATAAGAGTCAGAAATTTCGATAATGATAGATTTTCGATTTATTGCTCAGCCCTAATTAGCAGTAGTAACACACTGAGTAACACAATGAGAATTAGGTGTTGCTAATGCTAGGTGACATTTGTTCAAATATTTAATAACGTTTGTTCATTAGATGAGATGCTTGTATGTAAATCACAGGAAGTTTCTTTTACAGAACAAATGCATTTAATTTTCCAAATCCCACAAAATATATTGTCCACAATGTGGTGCAGTTCAAACTCCGACTGCTAGGTGGCAGCAGTTTTCACCGCCTTCGTTCCAACGGAACGACATCTCGACACTGGGTGTGCCTTGGAAGCATCTGGCCTGCGTTTTCCAATTCAGTCTTAAATTTCAAACATTGCCTTGCTTTTACTTTCGCATTATATAGTGTTGCCATATTCTTGGCTAAGCACACCCCTAAAAATTATGTAAACATATATGAACAGCTTTAACCAGATCCAGGGTGGTTGATTTAGCACTGTAATAAAAATTTGAAATAAGTGAGAAAATATTTATTTTAACTGAACATTTCCAGAAATTGAGACAGGGAATTAAATGTAAAATCACTGTACATTTGTACAGTTAAACATGTTTAGACATGATGAAATAATTCCTACTGTCGATGCTAGAGTTCTTTCTAATGATCTGACCTAAAAAAAAAAACAATTTCCTGTTAAAGGGACTTTAAGGAGTTTTGAATTCTTATGCTCGGGATTGCCCCCCCCCCCCCCCCCCCCCCCCAGGCCAAAAGCGTAATGGCAGCTTCAATAGTAGGCTCGTGCACGAGGCGCGCATACTGTACGTGCACACTCCTTAACGAAAATAACAGCTGAGACAGTCCCCTGTGTGTGTGTGTGTGTGTGTGTGTGTGTGTGTGTGTGTGTGTGTGTGTGTGTGTGTGTGTGTGTGTGTGTGTGTGTGTGTGGGGCCAGGAGGACAGAGGACAGGAGAACGCGCAGCTAATTAATTAAATAATTTGTTTCTGTACCTTTCTCTTCAGCACAGCTGACAAAGGTTTAAGATGGGTCAGTCCTCCTACATGCTCAGATCATTCCCTTCCCTTGCTTGAAAAGTTGTTCCACAATGAAACCCACATCTTTTTTACCGTAACTCCTCTAATACAGGCCCGGGCCTGTATTTGACTCAAGCTCATCAAGCTCCAGGCCTTTATTGGAAGGAGGGCCAGTATTAGAGGCAGGCCTCTATTTCTATTTGAGCAAAATGAACTAATGGTTCGCTGGAGTTTTTGACAATTAAAAGTGCACCCACATTTTCAAAGTTAAACACATTTCTTTTAACAACGGTAGTTCCTGCTTCAGCCCTCTCCCCCCTCCCCCTGCGCAGCGCCGCAAACTCACTGATGCGCCTGCAGCCTCTTGGAGTTCCTGCTGCTCTAAACATTAAAATAATTATTTCAATTTCTGTTCCTCACTTCTGATGACCTTCAATGGTGTCTGTTTGTTGCAACCACCAGGTACAACAACTAACTTGTTTTATTTGACTATTTTTCTGTCCTGTCTGTTTATTATCTTCCTGCATCTCCTCTCAATCCTAAAGAGAAACTGCTACCTGGCTTCATATATATTCACCTCATGAGTTACCTTTGAACTGCAGTTCTAAAAGATCTACCGACCGCAAAAACAGCGGAGCGCTTGCTGTTTGGCGGCTGTATCAGTGATCAGTGCGTCGGAGGACAAGGTGATGCGCCCCGCTCCACAGCAGCGATACACATCAGGCGCAAATAAAAGACAGAAAACATTAAAGGAAATGAACCGACATGAACGATCGCGTGTCAGTACCTACGGTCTGGCACTTGAGTTTTACCCCCAAAAAGAGAATGTGATCATACGATAATTCAATAGGGAGCGTGGTTTCGCAGACGCGGAAGTGATAGCGTCGGTGAAACGCCGGCTGCTCTAGGAAACCCCCGAGCGTTCGAGCGTCAACGAAGTGACACGGAAATGCCGGGCTTTCCAGAAGTAAGTAAGATAACTTACTATGAGCTGATAGTTCGTTGGATTGATCGGTAGGTTGGAAACTCTGATCATGAATCTGAAGAAACGATGACTGAGTGGTGAGCTGGAAAGGCGACTTCCGTTTATAGCCGCGGTTTGTGACGTAGGTGCGACGTGAAGGGAATCCCCGCGAGGGGCATGCTGGGAGTCCCTACTTCGCGGATTTTCACCTATCGCGGCCAGGTCTGGAACGCATCTACCGCGATAAACGAGGGATTACTGTAGTTCATACACCCCCTACTGCTGCTCCCCAGAGTGTTCTGCAGCATAATCAGCACGTTCTCTTTGAACTTGATAGTGTAATGACCTGGCTGGGGTTGTAAGCCAGGTGCATTCTGGGTATTGTGTTATATGTGTTTCCTATCGTTCTGCTAGTTCCTATGTGCTGATTTGCGTGTTGTGTGAGTGTTATGTAAGCCACAGGGAAGGTGATGTGTGTTCTGTGGATCGGGTTGAATTAGCATGGTTAACTGACACCGTGACTCTGTGTGGTAGGAGCGTGATAGAGGATCGTGTCTGTAGCGTTTCAAACGTTGAAGAAAAAGCCTATAAAAAAGGTCTGCGTGAACTTCTACTGCCTCCTGCTGGTTGATTTGGGGACTATAAACCTGCCGCTAGGACGCTCGTACTTGCTTGTTACCACATTCCATCCGGCCACAATAAGAGACCGGCCATTATTTACCTCCGCTGACTCCGACACCGGCCAGAAATGGAGACCCGGCCTTTAATTGAATACCGGCCTGTATTAGAGGATTTGCGGTATCTGTGAATTCAATGCCGTTCGGCGAGTCTCAAATAAAAATGTGGGCAACTTACAGTAAAAAAATATACCATTAATGTAAAAAAGAAATTCTAAATAAACTACATTCACATCCAGAATCGAACCCAGAACTACTGCACGGGAGTCCGACTTCTTACTAGGTTAGCTAAAGCGCCAGTGATATCCTTTGTATCTGTAACATTTATATCCTTGATGACAGCTGAAACAACGTTCAAAGAACGGTTCGGAGCGAAAATGGCTATTTTGTTGCTAATTTGCAGGAAATATCTGAAAAAAAGTTCTACAGAAAGTAGCTAAGGGTCCTCAGAAATGCAGCTATGCTCATCACTAGGCGTTAGGAACAGCGACAAAGTGGAACTACCTCTCTCTCTGCTGCTAAAGCTACGGATAGCAAATGCTACGGGCTATGCCTGAGCGTGAACGCGCATGAAGCAGCCTGCTCGACCCGAGCATCTCTCTTTTTTTGTGATTTTACAGAAAAACAGGCAATCACAGTAAAAATGCCAGAGCTCATTCTACAGGACCAGGGCATTGCAGGAGAATGTATGAAGAAGACATTTATTATTTCTATACGTGTTTTGGCTGTCAAACTTCCATAATGCCCCTTTAAAGACTTTGTTACGTGTTGGCACAATAATTGTTCATCACTTGAACTGAGGTGCTTTTTGGAGCAATTATTGA
Source organism: Nothobranchius furzeri (assembly GCF_043380555.1). NCBI lineage: Eukaryota > Metazoa > Chordata > Actinopteri > Cyprinodontiformes > Nothobranchiidae > Nothobranchius > Nothobranchius furzeri. The sequence continues at coordinate 41,043,351 of NC_091745.1, read as the reverse complement.
AATGTCAGGAATATTTGGCTTAACATACAAAATAAGTTATCTACAACTGGTCTGACACAAGGACTTAGAATAGGTATAAAAGCAGCCACTGGTCAGAAATCTGCAGAAAAAGCAGTAGCTTGTGACTTTTGCACAACATATCTTTGTAGACTTTACTTATGCCTTTCATAGCTAGTATTGTGGTGTCAGTGTTGTCAGTAGAGATGTGACCACGTGTTTAAACAAAACAGAAAGCTACAAATGCAAATGATGGCTGCCTGATGAAGGTGAGCAGGTGTTTGTTTCCAGGCTCACCTTCACTCGTTTCCTCTGATCATTTTCTGGTCAAAAAATGTGACAAATTCAGTCAGCGAATCAACTAAATTAAGTTTATCTTAATGAACTTCCCCTCATTTAAATCTTACTGCCTCATTAAGTTGCACATGTTTTATTATACAGCCGTTATGAATTCATTTTCATTTCTTGGCCACTTCAGTTACAGATCTGTCGGTGCATATTTTTGCACTAGTGCCCCTGGGTATGAAGTGTGTGAATATGACATAAACCACCAGGTATTCTGGCTATAGTTATTAGTGCAACAGAAGAAAACAGCCCCAGGCACAGGATGGGTGTTTGCAGCAGAACGGCACTGGAATTAAGTACAGCACAATCAAATAACCACATTTGAGAAAAGACATGAAACAACTGAACTTCACTGAGATTATAAGGCACCGTTTAGTCTCCTTAAAAAATTATAAGGGTATACAGACAAAAATGTTTTTTTCCATTAAACTGAGGAGGTTGTTTTGTTTTCCTTCTTAAGTTAGTTTTAGATGAGGGTTGTTGATGCTTAGTTGTGTTTGTATTAAATCAGCGCTAATTTTGGGTCAGTGTCACAACACACGCACGGCTGTGAAAAGTAGTTCATCGTCAAATAAATGTTACAGATCTTTTTGCTTCTGCCAGGGCTAGTTTAACTAAAGATGATTCTCTCCACAAGAAAAATAAAACAAATTCAATGTGCAAATTTAAATGTAATGAAGTGACAACAGTTAAACTGACTCCAGCGATCGAGCTGGCTGTTGCTGATCTTGTGTGGCATTATTATAAGAATCAGTGTCCATGGACTGTGGCAGCATGCTTTAATGAACTCTGTCTCTGTGACAAAGGCAGCAGAGACGGGTAGAGCTCATCTGTAGGGCAGCACTAGTTTAAAAATATGACAGCAACTCTATACTGGCAGGGAAACACGCGTTAAGCCTTCCAAAGCCAGGCAGCTGGGATCTGAAGATCAATCGGACCAGCCACAAATTCATTTGTGACAATCATCTGTCGAATCTGTACTCAGCAGCAACCAGCAGGGTTTACCAGGAAGACAACAGAGCGCCTTTATTTGTTTCCACTCTCTACCTGTCTGTGAGGCTTTCACATGCAACCGCTTGCAGCACAAATTCCATTCCAGCTTTCAGCCCGCCAGACCTTCTCCACCTGCCTACAACAGCCGTACAGCAGCGTAACACAGGCTCACCGAGCCATCGGTCTGACCGAACGCCTACGTACCTCCATTGGTGCAACCTAGAAAATCCCAGAACTGCATGTTTGGAAGCAGAGGATGGAATCCCAAACGTGTGTACGTGTTCCTCTCCTGTCTTCCCACTTCCTAGTTGTACTGTAACGCTGTCACAAATAGGAGGGAAAACACCCGCCTACTGATAGTTTGGAGCTGACACACCTGGGGGCTGAGTTTCATCTTCAAACCGCTGCTGCTGCCTCCTCCTCCTCCTCATCTCCTACTCTCTCAAATCCATCTTACCTTCCCATCTGTTCATCATCTTCCACCCCTGAATAAAGACAGCAGTAAAAGGGAACTCAGCTTCCTCGTTATCCTCTAATCAGTGAAGACTGGTGAGAAGCACGGGAAAAAATCTTACTGAAACCTCTTTCATGCATCTCTAATAGGAAGAACAAAGAGTTGATAAAATATTCTTCATGGCAGCAAAATATTGGATTAAATCAGTTTGCCTTGTTGCAGCAGTCTGTGTATGACACAGGAAGTAAAGTCGTAAATAATCTGACAAACCTCACTAATATTTACTAAGAAAGTGTTCATCTCTCAGAACAGAGGTGCAAATGTAGAGCAATTTCATTTGTTAATCATTCACAAACAGAACATGTATACCTCAATCACTCAATCAATCAAAGCTTTATTTATAAAGCGCCTTCCGCAACCCTGTCAGGAAGCCCAAACCGCTGAACATTGTACAGTTGTATGTAAATATATTGAATAAATCAACAATAAAAGAAATTCAAATTACAAAATACAAATTACAAAATACAAAATGGAAATTACAAGATAGATGAAACATACCTAAGAGTAAACCATTCCATGTTTGTGGAATATTCATCATGTTGACTAAAGAGGTTCATCCAAATAGTGGATTCTTGTTGTTTTTACTCCACATTCATATAAAATATGTAATAACACTTATTTTAAACATGCATAAGGATGCAGGCAGGAAACAAAAAGGAAAAATGGAAAGAAACAAGAGAAAGAAACCTTTCAGAAACATGACAGAGAAGCTTGGACCCCAAAAGGAGGAAACAGGAATCACCACAAAGACGCAAATCAGAGCTTCAGAAATCATTCTGGCTAATTTCTGCATCTCACGCGCATTTTTCTTTAACTCCGACACCGCACATCCAGCAACAAGCCTTGATTAAATATTAACACATTTCCTGTCGGCCCACACAACAACAATATTGTTATTAAGAGGCAGAAACCCCAAACTTGAGACTGAACTGCCCCTTTAATCAGCTCTACGCCCTACCTTCCAACCATGAGTCACACTTGACAACTCGTTGCTCAACAGGAAAGCAGATGTTCGGATAAATCCGGCTCCTCAGGGGGAGAAACCCTGCTCGGGTTTGGACCTTTGCACCCAGCAGCAGAGAGCTGGTTCTGGTTCAGCCACTGCACCACGGTCCGACCGTCCGTTAGGAATACAAATGACTCCCTGCTGTCAAAACGACGAGCGATTCCTATCAGCTAGTCCTCGTTGTTTCCTTAAAACACACCCACGCGTGTAGCATGACCCCATTGTCTCTGGTGTGTGTGAGTGTGTGTTACCCCCCCCCCCCCCTCCCTCCCTTTAATGCTAGGCTAGCTCGGCTAACACTCAGTCCAGCCCCCCGAGAGGGAGCGACACTCACCCTGAGGTCTCACCGGTCCTTCTTTCCCTCAGAAACCTCTCAGCGTTTCCAGCCAGGAGTGTTTTACAATTAAACCCGCTAGTAGCAGAACCGGCTCGGTGGCGGTGCTCCTCTCCCGGTGTGTTTTCGTCCACATCAGCGCCGTGCCCGGTTGTTGGTGTCCACTGACGTTAGCTTAAAGCGCTGCTGCTGCTGAAGGAGCCTGCTTCTCTCCAACATGGCTGCAGCTGACAGGAGACAGGAGGAGAGGGGCCCAGTGTCCACACACACACACACACACACACACACACACACACACACACACACACACACACACACACACACACACACACACACACAGTTCCAGAAGGGGTTTCACCCACGCACACTCAAGGTTCTAGAATATCATCATCACCTTCAGGTTTGTATAAATAAATTTAAGATAATCTTATCTTGGTTTTGAGAATAATTTAGATTAGGGGTGCACGATATATCGGTATCGGCAGATGTTAGTCATTTTTTAACATATCGGTCCGATAAATAAAAGCCAAGCCAACTTCATTTGTGAAGCACCTTACAACAGTATAAAATGGACTAAAGTGCTTCACAGAAATTAAAAACAACACACAACATAATAATGTATAAAACTAAAGCTGAAGAACTAACACTATAAATACTCTCATGCTGAGTTAAAAGCCAAATCATAAAAATGAGTCTTCAAAAGAGATTTTCAACCAGACAGTGGAGACGGACCTAAAGCTCAAAGGCAACCAGAGCCTAGGGGCCGCTACAGAAACTGGGCCGATACTAACAACCGATTTTTTCCATCTTGTTTCCATTTGTTTATCTGTTTCAGAGGGTAAGGGGGGTGATGTGTATTTGTTTAGTGATGTGATAGTGATTGTGATCATCTCAGAAGCGTAGGTGTGTGTGTGTGTGTGTGTGTGTGTGTGTGTGTGTGTGTGTGTGTGTGTGTGTGTGTGTGTATGTGTGTGTGTGTGTGTGCATACTAATGTAAATTCAGCTTTAACAGTTTTCTTTCTATACAAAATCTGCTGATTTTACAATCATTAATGTCAGTATATTGGTATCGAAAAATATCGGTTATCGACTATAACAGTGATATTAATATCAGATATCGGCCCAAAAATCTTATATCAGTGCATCACTAATATAGATGGAATTCAGGACATTCTTTCATGGTGCATTATTGCTCTAATCCTACTGAGGTGGTCTTATAGCTGATGTTGAAAATCAGCACAATACTGATTTGAGTACCCTGATGTTTTAGTTTCAAAACTCTTGTACAATTGTTCTTAAACACAACTTGGGAATGTTTTTGTTTGACATGGAAACACATGAAATTAGCCTGAGTGGGAAACATAGCAAATGAAGAGGTCATGCAGGCAGTGTCATTAACTAATAATGTTATAATAATGGAAAAGAATAAAGTTCAACTGTTTAAAAAACATCCCCACATTATGTAGAATTTTTTTGTGTAATTAATTTAATACGTAGAATAGACTTTATTAATCCCACAGTGGAGAAATTCACTTGCTGCAGCAGCACAAGCACTTAGAGAAAAGGAAGAAGAGAAATAACAAGATTAAATACACATAAGCAGTAAACAATTATTGTTACCTTCAACCACTTAAAACAAATAATAAAAATGAAACTTGGGTTTCTAGAAATATGCAGTACAAGCAACACTGAGATGCTAATGTTTCCAGTATTGCACAAGTATTGAACACATACAGAGCATTGCATTGGTGTTATAGTGTACCAGGATAATGCCAGTACCAGTTCAACTGAGGAGTAAAGGTCAATAAAGAGGGTGATCATCTTAGATGAAGAACTTAACTGTTTTTGTGAACATGTGGAGGGAAAAAAATCCTAAAGTTTATCACATTGTGTTAATAAAAACGTTTTTCTCGGTTAATTTGTACCGTGGTTTGTTCAGTTCTAATAAGCGATGCACCGATACGAAATTTTTGGGCCAATACCAATATCTGATATTAAGATCACTGTTATGGCCGATAACCGATATTATCCCTGGTTTAATTAAACCCTTCAAATCATAGATGGTTAAGCTTGATGAGCATAGTTTGAAGCAGGTAGACTTCACAGATTAAACGCCTGTAATAATTTATACATCTCAACTAAAGCAAGGATAATGATTAATGAAGGCAGGAGGCCTAGAAAATCCCCCATCTGTTTTATTACAGACAGTGAAATGGGTTGGATTTTAAAGTGATGATGCCATCAGTGACTGAGAAATCCACTGTTGTGTGGAATATTTATTGATTTTAAATGTGAAATTAAACAGCAGAAAACATGCTTGTATGAATCTAGAGCAAAGTGAGAGCCGAGGTCCCGTGTTTAAAGGAGGTCTTCAGAGAATTCTGTCATAAATAATTCACTGTTTTCTAATCAAAGGCAAACAAAAGAGGCTTTGAAATAAAAGATGCAACACACACACACACACACACACACACACACGCACATTCATAAACAAAATAATTGTGACTTTGATGCTGACTGTCATTATGCTGCCTTGGATCCACATCTTAGCTAACACACTCACACACTCACAGCTGAGAACAATCCATCTACTCACTGGCCTACACACATACACACACACACACACACACACACACACACACACACACACACACACACACACACACACACACACGCACGCGCGCACACACACACACACACACACACACACACACACACACACACACAACAGTCAGGCATGTGGCTTATTTCCAAACAAACATTGATTTCTACAGTCACACACACAAACACGCAAAATTCTAGTAAATTTTATACACATGTATATGTGTGTTTTTTCTCTTTAACAACTACACACATAGAAATAACAGCTAATAAAAAATTTCATCTTCTGGCTGATGTTCCAACAAATCCTAGCAACAAGTCCAGAGATCCAAGGTCCGTTTGTACATAACGCCACCTAGTGATCAATGTGGAGAGTATCATCTATCTATCTATCTATCTATCTATCTATCTATCTATCTATCTGTCTGTCTGTCTGTCTGTCTGTCTGTCTGTCTGTCTGTCTGTCTGTCTGTCTGTCTGTCTGTCTGTCTATCTATCTATCTATCTATCTATCTATCTGTCTGTCTGTCTGTCTGTCTGTCTGTCTGTCTGTCTGTCTATCTGTCTGTCTGTCTGTCTGTCTGTCTGTCTATCTATCTATCTATCTATCTATCTATCTATCTATCTATAGGGAGTGCAGAATTATTAGGCAAATGAGTATTTTGTCCACATCATCCTCTTCATGCATGTTGTCTTACTCCAAGCTGTATAGGCTCGAAAGCCTACTACCAATTAAGCATATTAGGTGATGTGCATCTCTGTAATGAGAAGGGGTGTGGTCTAATGACATCAACACCCTATATCAGGTGTGCAAATTTATTAGGCAACTTCCTTTCCATGGGCATATTTCAGAGCTGCAACATCACTGGAGTGCCCAAAAGCACAAGGTGTGCAATACTCAGAGACATGGCCAAGGTAAGAAAGGCTGAAAGACGACCACCACTGAACAAGACACACAAGCTGAAATGTCAAGACTGGGCCAAGAAATATCTCAAGACTGATTTTTCTAAGGTTTTATGGACTGATGAAATGAGAGTGAGTCTTGATGGGCCAGATGGATGGGCCCGTGGCTGGACTGGTAAAGGGCAGAGAGCTCCAGTCCGACTCAGACGCCAGCAAGGTGGAGGTGGAGTACTGGTTTGGGCTGGTATCATCAAAGATGAGCTTGTGGGGCCTTTTCGGGTTGAGGATGGAGTCAAGCTCAACTCCCAGTCCTACTGCCAGTTTCTGGAAGACACCTTCTTCAAGCAGTGGTACAGGAAGAAGTCTGCATCCTTCAAGAAAAACATGGTTTTCATGCAGGACAATGCTCCATCACACGCGTCCAAGTATTCCACAGCGTGGCTGGCAAGAAAGGGTATAAAAGAAGAAAAACTAATGACATGGCCTCCTTGTTCACCTGATCTGAACCCCATTGAGAACCTGTGGTCCATGTGAGATTTACAAGGAGGGAAACCAGTACACCTCTCTGAACAGTGACTGGGAGGCTGTGGTTGCTGCTGCACACAGTGTTGATGGTGAACAGATCAAAACACTGACAGAATCCATGGATGGCAGGCTTTTGAGTGTCCTTGCAAAGAAAGGTGGCTATATTGGTCGCTGATTTGTTTTCGAATGTCAGAAATGTATATTTGTGAATGTGGAGATGTTATATTGGTTTCACTGGTAAAAATAAATAATTGAAATGGGTATATATTTGTTTTTGTTAAGTAGACTAATAATTATGCACAGTAATCTCCTGCACACACAGATATCCCCTAAAATAGCTAAAACTAAAAAACTTAAAAACTACTTCCAAAAACATTCAGCTTTGATATTAATGAGTTGTTTGGGTTCACTGAGAACATGGCTGTTGTTCAATAATAAAATTATTCCTCAAAAATACAACTTGCCTAATAATTCTGCACTCCCTGTATCTCTGTCTGTCCCTGTCTGTCTATCACCAGTTTTTGTTATCCTTGACTTGAAAAATTATGTTCCTGACACTGACTTCATCCTTAAGAGTTGCATTTAATTATGTATCAAATGAAATGGGTTATTTAAAAATGGTAAATCAACAATTGGGACATTTATATAACGGCTGAGTGATGCATTAGTTTATTGGACAGTATCACTTTAGGCTCATTAAGCTTTGAAGGAATGAGATCTGTGAAATTAACATTAGGAGTGAAAGATGCTCATGTGAATCACTGGTCAACACAGAGCTGAGAGCAACAGAGTTTTATTTCTTTAATGGATCTTACAGCTGTCATGAAGAGAAGATCATGAAAAGTATTCTTAATACAAAAGATAGTTAAAGTGCTTTTTGGAAGAAGTAACAGCTGCATCTGAAACGAAGAGGCTATCCCACACTGTCATGTCTGTACAACAATCACATTCCTGTGGTTTTACTCTACGCGTGACACTAAATGTAAACAACTATTACAGCTTTATGTGAGTTTATTTATACCTAAAAGAATGATAAAGCCTACATCTGAGGCTTTAAAGTTCAAAGAAAGAGGATCAAAGATGAAAATTAGAAGAAACCAAAATAATGATGAAAGGATGACCGAATTCCACATGTGGCAGATATGATAAAAAGAATGTGACTGAAGCGTTAAAAGATGGGTTGAAAAGGACATAACGAGTGCATGACAGAGGTGAGGAGATTTAATGAGGTATTGTTTGAGTTTAGTGCATCAGTCTGAGAGCTGTCTGCGCTCTAACAGGCCACCTCAGTGGACTTTGAGACGCTCTGGTTCACGGTGGAAACACTCTCCATGGAGATGTCAGTGCGTGCACGCCCACGCTTCTCCTCAGCACCGTGCGAGTGTATCCGGCCACGCTGCAGCTCGTCGGTGTGTGCACGGCTCCGAGGGCCATCGAACGACGCAGTGCTGGAACCGGAGGCTGTTCGGGAGCGGAGCCTGGTCATACTGGCACTGGACACTGAGGAGGAAGAGGCACATGAGGATTTCTAATCCCTCACTATGTGATTTACATGGCGAGTGATCTCATCTTCATGGCAAACAAGAAAAAGAGTTGATGGGAGTCACAATAATTAAAACTTACAATATCCCAGGCCTTGGATGAAATACTTGAGGGCTTCGATCACTTTGGCTGGCTGTGGAGAGCAACATAAAACACATTAAAACTAATTATGAACAGCTAAAAGCAACAATAAAAGTCTGAGAAGCTAAATCAGACCTGATCCACCTGAGGAAGCCCTCCACAGTCTGCCATCTGAACCAAAAAGCAAAAGAATAGAAAGAAATGTAAACACATTTAAAATATGACAACCCCAAGATTTCGTTTATCACATTTGATGCATGTAATTGTTTTGAACAGGCCGTGGTTTGGTTACCTTAAGCAGTGTGGTTTTTGTGGGATTGAGCTTTGAGTTGCAGTCAACCACAGCTTCCACAGCTGGAGAGTTATCACCAACAACCAAGAGTGACGAGCACCTGTGGCGTAAACCAACACATGTGGTTCAGAAGGCTGAATAAGTGGGATTTTACAAGAGATCATCCGTAAAGTTTACACTTTTACTGACTTGAGAGTCCTGACGTTGATGTTCCCTTCAGGAACGGGCCTCTCCACCTCCAGAGCACTGCGGTTGCTGTAGGAGCGCAAGAACTGACTCACGTTGGCCTCGTTCATGGTTGCAGTGATGTAGTGACGATACGTAGCTACAAGGTCCTGGTTAGTCTGGAGCTCCTCCTGTTTGTGATACACACTGAGCTTCTGAGTGTGTCACGTTCTGCTTCAGGGAAAAGCAAAATTACTCTTGATTTGTTTTACCTTTCCCAGCAGGTTTGCAAGGATTTTGTCTGGGAGAGTGTAGGTCCAGTCAGTAATCTGTAAGACAAAGTTGTTTTAACAACGTTGGTTGTAAAATGATAACTTAGAGGAAAAGAAAATGAGAAACGTCTGAAAAAGTAGCCCATAATTCCAACAAACATGAACTTTCTTTATTAAAAGTAATTTGGGACTTTGTTGTGTTTTAATCTGAGCTAAACCGTTCAAACATGTTGAAGGCAGTTTTACGTCTTTTGCATAAATGCAGATGACCATGTAGCTTTAACGCTCAGAGCATAACAATAATGTAGCTTCTACTTTTAGCTATTCAGAAGTTCAATCAGAGCAAACTGCAAAAAATGTGTTTTTAACGTTAAAATATGCAAAACTCCTCTAGAGTGCAGTAAATGTAAAACCTTTACATGTGACAATCCCACATGGCTGCATGAACAGGTGTCACACTGTCATACAAGTTACACACCCAGATGATATTATTCCCACATGACCCTTAGTGGCCCCCATATTGCCCTCTCACCCCCATCTCTGCTCAATGCACCCTGTAACCCAGATCTTGAGCAAATGGCTGCAATCCTTGATTGCAGGACCGAGAGTGTCCAAGGTGCTGAGCGGGTCTGTTTTGGTGGCCTAGGGATCGGTTTTTGCTTGTTGGAGATGATGTGATCCTCTTAGCTTCATGAGACAGTGATCTCCAGCTTTCGCTGGAGGACTCGCAGCCGAGCGTGTAGCAGCTGGGATGAGAGTCAGCTCTTCTAAATCTGAGGCCACGGTCTTGAAAAGGAAAAGGGTAGAATGCCTTCTCCAGCAGGGATGAGGTCCTGCCTCAAGTGGAGGAGTTATTTCGGGGTCTTGTTCATGAGTGAGGGTAAGATGGAGCATGAGAACGATTGGTGCTGTGTCTGCAGTGATGCGGGCTTTGTACCGATCTGTCGTGGTGAAAGAGAAAGCTGAGCCAGAAGGCAATGCTCTCCATTTACTGGCTGATCTACGTTCCTACCTTCACCTATGGTCACGAGTTTGGGTAGTGACCGAAAGAACGAGATCACGGATACAAGCGGCCAAAATGAGTTTTCTCCGCAGGGTGGCTGGGCTCTCCCTTAGAGATAGGGTGAGAAGTTTGGTCATCCGGGAGGGGCTCGGAGTAGACCCGCTGCTCCTCCACACCGAGAGGAGCCAGTTGAGGTGGCTCGGCCATTCAGTTCAAATTCAATTGAAAGATAATTTATTAATCCCAGAGAGAAATTAGAGTTTCAGTACACACAATTCTGAGATCAGACATACATAGACACAGACACATGACAAGAATTGGTGACTGTGGTCATTCGCAACCCGAGTCGTGCTACCTTAATAGAGATCAGAGGGTTTACATGAGGATTGGGTCAGGTGGAGGAAAAAAAAGTCACTTCAGAGTTACCCACCACAGAGAGGGCAGCTTTGCTATGCAAAAAACTCCTCAGACAGAAATGCAACAGACTTCAGACATCACACAACATAAGTGTCCACTAGGTGGGGAGGTAGAGTTGGGGACTCTCCTCACATCAGTGCATGCAGCTGCAGTGAGCAGTGCTCGTCACCTCCGTTTGGACAGGGGAGGGAGGTAGTTGGGTTAGAGAGCACAGTGACTCCTGGAAACGATTCCATGGCCTTCAACGGTCGCAGTCCCACCCAGGCTGGGATAGGGAGACAGAGTTACCATGGCGACAGCAGCATTCTACATTTCTTCTGAGGGGGAGTATTCACTTCAGCCTCACAGGCTCAAGAGCACCAGATTCAGATAAGAACTTGTTTTGGTGCCAGACAGAAATAATTTCCTCTCTGTCTTAAAGTTCTGTTGATCTACAACCCCTCTGAATCCAATAATGGCGTAGATTAATCTATTCCCAATCAGTGCTGATCCGTCAACTTTATCCTTGATGCATCAACCTTTTGTGCCAGAGTCTGAATCTCAGCCAAAGTTCCAAGTTTACGACTCATGTCAACAATTATATGAGTTTGTGCGTTCACAGCGCGGTATAATCCATCCCTGAACTCCGGGATTGAGCCAATATTCCTCAAAAGCTCATTAATTTTCCGGTAAGCCAGGTAACAACTCAGGCCGAAAAGCAGGAAACCTGACACCAACACCACGAATATCCAGACGTCTTCAGAATCCTCTACAGACAGCTGAGAGGCAGATCAGGTTCCACTGTTTCCAGGAGTCCATGATATGCCCAGCTGGCTCTGTCCCAGAGGGGCAACCGGGAGCCCCTTCTCCCGTTCTCATCGTTGAAAAAATTTTGTCAATCACGTTGAGAGACAAACTGACCAGATTCATTTTAATAATTTCCAGTTTCCAGTTTCCATCTAGTTAGGACACCTCCCTGGTGAGGTTTTCCGGGCACGTCCAACTGGGAGAAGACCCAAGGGAAGACCCAGGACACGCTGGAGGGACTATGTCTCTCGGCTGGCCGGGAAACGCCTTGGGATTCCCCCAGAGGAGCTGACCCAATTTGCTGGGGAGAGGGAAGTCTGGGCCTCTCTGCTTAGGCCTCCTCCCCCACGATCCAACTCCAGATCAGCGGCTGACAGTGGATGGACGGATATCATCTAATAAATTATTTATTAGGATTATGGACACTAAACTCTATTCCTGATTCCTGATCCTTTACGGATCTCATTCTTTAGTCAGGAAAATGAAACCCATGGATATCAGGTAGGGCTCAAATCAGGATTTGTATGCAGGGGCGGGGCCAGAAGGTGGCCAAGGCAACCATAATTTGTCTTTAACTTTATAACAGGGGTCTTCAACTAGATTTGTTCAAGGGCCAGAGTGTTTTTCAGCAGACACAGTGGGGGCCAGATGCTCTTCTAAAATAAATTAAAATTATTATTGTATATTAATATATTAATATTTGATATATTAATTTCCCTTTCAAATTTCCTGTTTTTTAAGCATTTGTCAGTGTTTATGTTCAAATTTCCTTTAGTAACCCAAGCCACTAGGAGGCAACCGCGGCATATTAGACTTCCTATTTGTGAAGCAGTTCTGCCCTCTCGCTTTGGTGTATTTTAAGCATGATATTTGCCAAAAGTGATTAATCCAATGCTTTGTCCTGCCGAGTGGTTCTCTCTGCCAACCTGGCAAATATTGTTTATTTGTACATGTGTTGCTTTCTTCCCGTGAACATTTACTTGCTTGTGTCGCCAGGTCATGTTTGTAAATGAGAAGTGGTTCTCAAACATTTTACCTGGATAAAAAAGGTTAAATAAACAAATACATGTATGCAATTATGCACTTTTTTAGTGGAGAGGGCAAAAACGGAGTTTCTAAGAGCTGCTGCAGGTGAAATAAAAAATATTGAAGGAGACCTGAGTTCGTAGTCATTTATGATTAAAGGACGTTTTTTGTTTGATTAATTTGATATAAAAAAAGGGAGAACATCCATTTTTTTCTATTCCTGATTCAGGCATAATGGGGGGCGGGTGTGTCCCGTGGGCCACCAGTTGACAGTTACTGCTATTCTCCTTCAAACCATTTCTGTTTGTTAATGTAAAAAAGGCACGTGTGAAACTTTTGTACACGCCCCTGTGAAGCCCGTGATGTGAGTGCAAATGCTGGACAACACGTTTAAAAGAAACTACTTTCTGTTTATCTTTAGATTAATGAGCAGAAAACACACAACAATGCCATCACAAGGCTGAGCAACTTAGTGTTTGTCTGAGATCCACGAGGTCAAAGGTGTTAAAGGAGGCTGGGGGGTGTGGCAAGTCTGAGAAAATCTTCTGCTAACGTCATGAGCATAACCCCTATATAGGTGACCTACATACGTGCTCTACATACCTTACTAGTGACAGTATCCATCAGGCTTTCAGAATTAGGGTTAATGTTGATCAGAACCACCCCGTCCACCAAGTCAGGGTAGTTCAACTGTAAACGCAAAGTTTTGTTATTAGTAGGTTTTTACACCCGGAAGTCTTTTCCTGTCATGTTATAAAAACGATTGATGGTTTTAAATGAATGTGTGTGTGTGTGTGTGGGGGGGGGGGGGGGGGGGATGTAAACTCACAGCAAATCTAGCAAGGATGTACGCTCCAGCTCCGACTCCCAGACCGATCACACTGCGCAACCTGAAAAACGCGCAGTTGTTTCCCCAAAAGAACTCGGAGAGTCCAATATGAAGTGTTTGATGTCAGAGACTCAGAGGAGCCTGCAGAGGCAAAGATCTGACTCACCCAAAGTGTTTCAGAACACCAGGCAGAACTTCAGAGAGCTGCTCCATGGAAGGATAGGGATACCTGAGGGGTGAAAGGTCAAATTTATCATTGAACAGGAAACAGAAGATTCGTCCATGTGACACAGGTACAAGTACTACCACAACGAGGAAATGTGGAAAACAAAGAGTAGAGGAGGGAAGATGGTTTACTGACGCGGCAGGCAGAGTTTTAGCTCCCTCCTGTTGTCCTGGTGCCTCAACGTGACAGACGGCAAAATGTCTGACGATTTCATGCATGTCTTCGTGGTTGAACAGAGTCTCGAAACAGGATTTGTCTATGCAGAGAGAAAGCAACAAGAACTTCACTGTTGGTGTTTTTACTCAGACGTTCGATTTGTTTGATGATGATAAACGGACGTAAATGGGCCTGAGAGCCAGCACTCACGGTTCAGGCCGACATCTGGAAAAGTCAGGATAACGGGACGGTTTGCTTTCACCGTCCCCATCATGACGCAGTGGACGTCCCCAAACTGAGTCTCCACATACTCGTCCTGAAGCAGAATCACATGTTTTCATTTATGACTGGAGCGCCCTTTGACCTCTGCTGCAATATTCTTCCTGCAGCTGCAAGAGCTTGTGTGAGCTGAGGCAAATGCATAAACAGTGTTGAATTTGCAACCTGCAAACGTTTGTGAAATTGTACGTTTGTCTATTTCTAATAATCCTGATTCACGCTGACAATATCACAAACATCAGCTGACTCACAATAACAACCAATAACAGCAGATCTGGTGCAAAAGGTAGCTAAAGTCTATGTTATACTCACAGTGACCTGAGGCTCAAAGACAGAGTCGTTGTCAGTCTCCTCCAGAACCATGGCTGCAGATCAGAGGAACTGATTAATAAATAGATGTGTAATTTTCTTCTAGAGCGGACTGACTGCTCCTACAAACAGTCAAACAGGCGTTCAGTGTGCATGTGACAGACTCTGTTTGAGCTGGTTTTTATATCCTCAGACTCTGATCTGTTTTAGGATTTAACACCTACCTGGCTCAGGCGTGGCCAAGTGGCCTTTTTAAAGTTAATCTGACCTCAGGCTACTGGGTTCCCACACAGACAACACTGTTTTTATACTTACAATGAAGAAAACAGGACGTCCATGTTTAATGATTAAACACAACTTTCATGTGAGATTTGAAGTGCTGCGTTCAGAGACAGAAAAGATGCAGATCCTTTTGCTTTCAAGTCTCCTCAAAGATTTTCCTGTTTTACTTCAACCTAGTTTCTGATGTTTTCCTTTAACGCAGAACTTTCATGCTGTGTGAAACTTAGTCAGACTAACCGTTAATGTTAAGGAAACATGCCGTAGTTTGGTTTGTTGTGATGCATCAGCAGAATCAGCGCGCGTGCAGCAGAAGCATGAGCAGGTCAGTGGTCTAATCTCAGCAGACCATCTGTTATTTACAGTAAAGAAGGCTGTGTTTCAATAGGAAACCATTCTGTTCAAGTAAAATCATTTGAATTGAGATAAATAGCTTTTTTGAGATCCATGTTTGATATAGGCTTCAACAAAAAAGCGTGCTTAAAATAAACTTAGGCAACAAGTGTGTCCAACTGAGGCCATTTGTGAGGCGGTGATCATCAGGAGACTTTAAAAGGTCATTAACGGCTGTGTTACATGAAAATAAATCACTTTTGCCAAGGTCGATGATTTGATTTCTTCATTTGTCACCAAAAACTAATAAATAATTGTAAGAACAAGAACAGCATATCAACTGTTAAAGATTGTCCCACAAAGTTGCCAATGTTGATTGTTATTTCCTGTTTGTCAATTTTCAAAATCATTAGTTTAATTTGAAGAATTAAAACTTTTAATTGTCAAACTGGTTTCCTCATTGAACTGAAACACAGACACACAGATATTATCGTCAGTTTATCGATGAAAACAACCTTTGAGTCTTCTTAACAATATAAAATTTGGTTATTGATTTATTAAAAATTAATATTCCGAATTAATACGTAGCATGGTTCCTCTTTCATGAAAGAGCATAAAACCACAACGCTACATTAATGGTGAGCCAAGCCAGTTTCTTCTACATAATCAAGAAGAAGAAGAAGGAACTACAATCACTAAATATAAGAGGCCACGTTTTCGTATTTTTTTAAGATTAGGATTCATTCTTTTTATTATCACACCTAATTCTCCAAAGATGACACATGCACCTTTAATAAATAAACAAATATATAATAAAAGCCATCATTATAAGAAAGCAGGAATAAAAATGTTGTCATCTTGTTTGATTCCTTTTGAAGACACCCAGATCAGCTTTGCTTCGTCTTCGTCTTCCTCCGCTTATCCGGGTCCGGGTTGCGGGGGCAGCATCCCAATTAGGGAGCTCCAGGCCGTCCTCTCCCCGGCCTTGTCCACCAGCTCCTCCGGCAGGACCCCAAGGCGTTCCCGGACCAGATTGGAGATGTAACCTCTCCAACGTGTCCTGGGTCGACCCGGGGGCCTTCTGCCGGCAGGACATGCCCGAAACACCTCCCCGGGGAGGCGTCCAGGAGGCATCCTGACCAGATGCCCAAACCACCTCAACTGGCTCCTTTCGATCCGGAGGAGCAGCGGTTCTACTCCGAGTCCCTCCCGAATGTCCGAGCTCCTCACCCTATCTCTAAGGCTGAGCCCGGCCACCCTACGGAGGAAACTCATTTCGGCCGCTTGTATCCGCGATCTCGTTCTTTCGGTCATTACCCAAAGCTCATGACCATAGGTGAGGATTGGGACGTAGATCGACCGGTAAATCGAGAGCCTGGCTTTCTGGCTCAGCTCCCTCTTCCCCACGACAGATCGGCTCAGCGTCCGCATCACTGCAGACGCCGAACCAATCCGCCTGTCGATCTCCCGATCACTCCTACCCTCACTCGTGAACAAGACCCTGAGATACTTAAACTCCTCCACTTGAGGTAGGACCTCTCCCCCGACCCGGAGGTGGCAAGCCACCCTTTTCCGGTCGAGAACCATGGTCTCAGATTTGGAGGTGCTGATCCTCATCCCAGCCGCTTCACATTCGGCCGCGAACCTACCCAGCAAGAGCTGAAGGTCAGAGCTGGATGAAGCTAGGAGGACCACATCATCCGCAAAAAGCAGAGACGAGATTCTCCTGCCACCAAACTCGACACACTCCACACCACGGCTGCGTCTAGAAATTCTGTCCATAAAAGTGATGAACAGAACCGGTGACAAAGGGCAGCCCTGGCGGAGTCCAACCCTCACTGGGAACAGGTCCGACTTACTACCGGCTATGCGGACCAAACTCACGCTCCTCTGGTAAAGGGACTGAATGGCCCTTAACAGAAAGCCACCCACCCCATACTCCTGGAGCGTCCCCCACAGGGTGCCCCTGGGGACACGGTCATAAGCCTTCTCCAAATCCACAAAGCACATGTGGATTGGTTGGGCAAACTCCCATGCCCCCTCCATCACCCTTGCAAGGGTATAGAGCTGGTCCACAGTTCCACGGCCAGGACGAAAACCACATTGCTCCTCCTCTATCTGAGATTCAACTATCGATCGGACCCTCCTCTCCAGTACCTTGGCGTAGACCTTTCCAGGGAGGCTGAGGAGTGTGATCCCCCTATAGTTGGAACACACCCTCAGGTCACCCTTCTTAAAGATGGGGACCACCACCCCGGTCTGCCACTCCCTAGGAACTGCCCCCGATGACCACGCAATGTTGTAGAGACGTGTCAACCATGACAGCCCTACAACATCCATAGCCTTGAGATACCCAGGACGAACCTCATCCGCCCCCGGGGCTCCGCCGCTGTGTAGTTGTTTGACTACCTCAGCAACTTCTGCCCCCGAGATCGGACAGTCCATCCCCAGGCCTCCCAGCTCTGGTTCCTCCTCGGAATGCGCATTGGTGGGATTGAGGAGCTCCTCAAAGTATTCCTTCCACTGTCCGACTATAGCCTCAGTTGACGTCAGCAGCTCCCCATCCCCACTGTAAACAGTGTGAGCGAGTTGCTGCCTTCCTCTCCTGAGGCGCCGGACAGTTTGCCAGAACCTCTTTGGAGCCGATCGATAGTCTTTCTCCAAGGCCTCACCAAACTCCTCCCACGCCCGAGATTTTGCCTCGGTAACTGCCACTGCTGCACCCCGCTTGGCTATCCGGTACCTGTCTGCTGCCTCCGGAGACCCACAGACCAGCCACGCCCTGTAGGCCTCCTTCTTCAGCCTGACGGCTCCCCGAACCTCTGGTGTCCACCAGCGGGTACGGGGGTTGCCACCACGACTGGCACCGGCCACCTTACGACCACAGCTAGCAACAGCCGCCTCGACAATCGCAGAGTGGAACAAGGCCCACTCGGACTCAATGTCCCCCACTGCTCTCGGGACGTGGTCAAAGCTCTGCCGGAGGTGGGAGTTGAAGACCGTCTTGACAGGTTCTTCTGCCAGGCGTTCCCAGCAGACCCTCACTATGCGTTTGGGTCTGCCAGGTCTACGCGGCATGTTCCCTTGCCATCTGATCCAACTCACCACCAGGTGGTGATCAGTTGACAGCTCCGCCCCTCTCTTCACTCGGGTGTCCAAAACATACGGCCGCAGGTCAGATGATACGACTACAAAATCTATCATCGACCTGTGACCTAGGCTGCCCTGGTACCAAGTGTACCGGTGGGCATCCTTATGTTCGAACATGGTGTTCGTTATGGCCAAACTGCGGCTTGCACAGAAGTCCAATAACAAAACACCGCTCGAGTTCAGATTAGGTGGGCCGTTCCTCCCAATCACACCCCTCCAGGTCAAGCTGTCATTGCCCACGTGAGCATTGAAGTCCCCCAGCAGGACAATGGAGTCCCCTGATGGAGCACTATCTAGCACTCGTCCCAGGGACTCCAAAAAGGGTGGGTACTCTGAACTGATATTTGGCCCATAAGCACAAACAACAGTCAGGACCCATTCCCCGACCCGAAGGCGCAAGGAAGCTACCCTCTTGTCCCCCGGGGTAAACCCCAACACACAGGCAGAGAGTCTCGGGGCTAACAAAAAGCCAACCCCAGCCCTCCGCCTCTCACCCGGAGCAACTCCAGCAAAGTAGAGTGTCCAACCCCTCTCCAGGTCTCGGGTTCCAGAGCCAATGCAATGTGTCGAGGTGAGTCCGACTATATCTAGCCGGTACCGCTCAACCCCTGCCACAAGCTCCGGCTCCTTCCCCGCCAGCGAGGTGACGTTCCATGTCCCAAAAACTAGTTTTCTTGTCCGGGGATTGGACCGCCAAGGCTCCCGCCTTGGTCTGCCACCCGATTCGCATTGCACCGGACCCTTCATGTTCCTCCTGCGGGTGGTGGGTCCACAGTTGGACGAGCCCATGTATCCGGTTCGGGCTGGGCCCGGCCGGGCCCCATGGGCGAAAGCCCGGCCACCAGGCGCTCGCTCACGGGCCCCAACCCCAGGCCTGGCTCCAGGGTGGGACCCCGGTAACCCTCCGGGCCGGGTACTCCGACTCTTTGTTTTAACCGCCATGAAAGATCAGATCAGCTTTGCATTTTTTAAAATCCCAATCAGGACAATCCTGTTGTTTCTATTCATTTTCTTCATGTCTGCAGCTAAATGAACCCTGTTTTAAAAGCACACTGTGGGTTTGCAGCAAACATTTCTAAAAGCAAATGTAACTTTGAAATCTGTGCAGAGGTTTCAAACGAGAGAAAAAAGAAACGATTTTAGAGTTCCTACAAAGCGGTTTTCCTGCTAAAGAACTGTCAGTCCTTCATGAATCCAGGGATTCATGTTGTATTGATTATTCACCTTGGGGAAATAAGACAAATCCAAACCCTGGGACCTTCATGCTGGGACGTGTAACACCTTACTGAGTTCTCTCTTATTGTTCTGTGTGAAAAACGGCAGGTAGAGCGTTTGGAGACCGGATCCAACTACAGACAGGAACAGCTGGCTGAGCGGAAACACAGCAGACGGCTCTGTGACCATCTTCCTACTGGAACCTAATACCTCCACTGTTTGGACCACAAACACAGCAGGTTTAATCCACTTAGTGGAGGCTGAAGAGTAGCAGATGGCGTCACGTCACTCTGAGGGCCAGGATGTCGCAGGAGCCCTGACTGGGCTCTGGCCTCCAAACCTATTTTTACCATCAAACACTCCTTCAGTCTGGGTCATCTGATCCTTTTCTCCAGGTGTTCCACTTACTCTGCTAAGAAAGAAAACAACAGATGTTTCTGTTTGTTTTTAAGATTCTAATTCGGTTTAATAAAGTATGGCCTCATTAACATCACATTTGAATCGTATCCTTTGGAATTGGGTCAACTGGCAGGTAAAAAAAAACCCATCAAGAATAGATTCTAATCCAAAGCAGTTCTTTCTTACAGTGATGAAGGATTTCTAATAAAACTGTATATTTTTGTACTCTTCTTCTCTTCTTCTATGGACTGATCCCTAATCAAATAAATTCCAGCAGCTGACTTCTAAACCGAATGGTGATTCGGAAAAGGGTAGAATGCTTTCTCCAGGTCAGGGATGAGGTCCTGCCCCAAGTGGAGGAGTTTAAGTATCTCAGGGTCTTGTTCATGAGTGAGGGAAAGCTGGAGCGTGAGATCGATAGGTGGATTGGTGCTGCATCTGCAGTGATGCGGGCGTTGTACCGGTCTGTCGTGGTGAAGAGAGAGCTGAGTCAGAAGGCGAAGCTCTCGATTTACCGGTCGATCTACGTTCCTACCCTCACCTATGGCCAAGAGCTTTGGGCAGTGACCGAAAGAACGAGATCGTGGATACAAGCGGCCAAAATGAGTTTTCTCTGAAGAGTGGCTGGGCTCTCCCTTAGAGATAGGGTGAGAAGCTCAGTCATCCGGGAGGGGCTCGGAGTAGACCCGCTGCTCCTCCACACCGAGAGGAGCCAGTTGAGGTGGCTCGAGAATCTAGTTAGGATGCAGAGCAGATCCTGATAGGCCTACCCAGTCTCTCAGCCTCTCCAGTAGCAGGTGATGGTCAACAGTGTCAAAGGCTGCAGTCAGGTCCAGCAGGACCAGAACAGAACAGTCCCCTGCATCACTGTGAGTCAGAAGGTCATTAGAGACCCTAAGAAGAGCTGTTTCAGTAGAATGAGCTCTACGAAAACCTGACTGTAATAGGAAACCCTTGCGTCTCTGACTGCAGAGTTAAAGGATGTCAGAAGATCCTTTAGGTGCAGCAGATGGACGTGGAGATGGGTTTTCTTCCACAAGCGCTCAATTGTTCTGTATTGGTGCTTCAGGCTGCGAAGGCTGTCATTAAACCAGGGAGTAGGGTTCACTGCAGGAACTGATCTGGTTCTGACAGGACAGATGTTGTCCAGAATGGAGAGGCAGTGCTCGTTAAACTGAGAAGTTAAGGAATCTGGGTCTCTGAAGGTGTGTGGATATTCCTGGTGTTGGTGTCGGGTTTCCTGCTGATTGACATTGAAGGCTACCTGGCTTACCGGAAAATTAATGAGCTGTCGAGGAATACTGGCCTGATCCCCGAGCTCAGTGATGGATTGCACCGCGCTGTGAATTCACAGACTCACATAATTGTTGAGATGAATCGTAAGTGTAGCGTCATGAATGTCCTCATATTTGTGACCCAAAGGTCACATTTTCCCAGCTGGGTCAAGCTGGGTCAAGCCGTAACTTTGACCCACAGATTACCCGTCAGGAGCCGTGATGTCTGCTGAACACCATCTTTATCTGGCTGCTGGTCCGTCCCAAGATGGACACTTCAAGATTTTAAAATATTAATTTTTAAATAATAATTTAATAAACTGTTTTACTGTTTAATACAATCATCATAAAATAATCAGCATGTTCAGTATAAATGTCTTTAATTACTGAAATGACTTGTGCTTTGGGTAATAATAATAATTATTATTTATGATAATCAGTAATGTGTGTTCAGTAAACCAGAAGGTCATTTGCACGTTAACCACCTCATGCAGAGGGTGTATCCAGGGTAAAGGTTAACCACCTCACATGTCTTGGAACTTGGCCGAGATTCATTCATTGGCACAGAAGATGGATGTCATCAAGGATAGAGTGGAGGAATCGGCACGGATTGGGATAGTTTAGTGTCCATTATTGGGATTTTGAGAGGTTGAGGACCAACAAACTGTAAGACAGAGAGGAAATTATGTCTGTCTGGCCCCAAAACAATTTCTAATCGGAATCCGGCACCCTTGAGCCTGCAAGGCTACAACGAAAACTCCCCCCTCAGAAGATATGTGGAATGTAGCGTTGGGTACCGAATTCGGTACTTTTTAAGATACCGACCGAATTCCATAGTACCGACTGAGCACCGATTCACATCATTTGAAACGGTGCCTCGTTTCGGTACCCGTCCTTCATAACGAGAACTTGTCTAGACAGCTGCGCATTCGCAAGAGCGTTATGTCGTCGGTCCCTGCGAGCCAGTTGTAAACAGAGCAGCATGGTAGAAAGAACGCACGCTAAAGCTTGGGTCCACTTCACTAAATGTGATGGGTAACTGGGTGATGATGAAACCAGCGACAACGATCTAAGTGAGACATCCTCATCTTAATCTGCTCCGGTAGGTACATAAAATGTTTAAGATAACGTTAGCTTGATATGTTAGCTTCCGTTCCGCTAATGGTGCGTTCGCTTTCTCCTCGGAACTCCGATTTTCCGAATAGAAGAACATGAACGCGCTCTTAAGTTTGGCTTTACTTTTCTAAATGCGACGGGTGATTGGGTCAAGATGAAACCAGCGACAATGATCTAAGTGAGACATCCTCATCTTAATCTGCTCCGGTAGGTAAATAAAATGTTTAAGATAACGTTAGCTTGGTATGTTAGCTTCCATTGCCACCATTGTTATCAGCTAATGGTGTCATGGTCTGCGTCTGCCCCCTCCTTTTTGTGCCTCCTGGTGTCCTCCATCCCTCTCTAGATTCCCTTTTGTGTCTCATAGCGCCCTCATGTGTCCTTGTCTTCGTCTCAGTCATGTGTCTTATGTTGTAACCTGTAAGATTATTCCTCCCAGGTCCCATGTCATCTCATTCCGCCCCAGCCCCTCCAGGTCTTCATTCACATTCTGTGTCCTTGTAGCCCCCAGACTCTCAGTCCCCTGCTCAGTGTGGTGTGTGTGTGTGTGTATGCGTGTGTGTGTGTGTGTGGGTGTCCTGCTCCAGTTCTCTCTGTGTGTGTGTGTGTGGGGGGGGGGGTGCTTGGCCTTTTCCCAGTTCTGTTTATAGGTGTCAGAGTTTGTGTGTGTGCGTGTGTGTGTGCTTGTCCTGTTTCTATTAGTGCATTTGTGTGTGATGGTGTGTGTGTGTGTGTGTGTTAGTCCTTCCCGCAGCCTTTAGTTTTAGTTTTGTGTTTTAGAGTTCTTAGGTTTATTTGGCCCTCCTCAGATTCTGTTTTCCCATTTTGATAATTACACTCACCTGTCTTCCCTCCAGCCCTCACTTCACACTCCTGCTGCCAATTCCCTAATTGACTCCTTCCTGTTATTTAAGCCCTGTCTTGTCTTCGTCTGGTGTCGGTCCATTGTATGTGTTTGTATTCTGTCAGTGTTTGCTTGTGCTCTTGGTGAGCTTTGTTTCTCCAGCGTTGGAGTTGTGTACTTGAGGCTCGCTGCCTGGATTTATTTGTTTCCTCCACCAAATAAAGGGATTTTTACTTTACACCATCTCCTGCCTCGTGTCATTCTGGGTAATCTGCATTTTGGGTTCTAAACATCCCCACATCTTGACAAATGGTACGTTCGCTTTCTCCTCGGAAATTCTAACTTCCCAGTAGGAAAAATCAAATGAAAAAGGAAGGCAAAAGGAATGAAGATACACAGTAAATTTTGTTCACAGTAAAGATGTTTGCTTCAGTTTAATTATCAGCTTATAAAACTACAAGGACGATGTTAATAAAATACAAACAGTTGTATGTTATTTATCGTGATATTTATCAAATATGGTTATAAATTGAGAAATATATATATTTAATTATAAAAAAGAATTAAAATATTAAACACTCAAAAGTATCTAAAATTGGTACCGTTAAGTGCCGGTATCGATTCCTAGGTACCGGGAATTAGTACCGAATCGATTCAGATGTCAAAGGTACCCATCCCTAGTGGAATGTGCTGTCGCTATGGCAACTCAACTCTGTCTCCTATCCCAGCTTGGGCGGGACTGCGGGAAGGCTGCTGAATCGTTCCAGGGTCACTGCAACCCTCCAGCCCTCAATGCTCCTCCCCCTATCCACACTGAGGTGACGCTGCTTCTATCGTGGCTGCAGGAATTGAAGTGAGGATAGTCCCAAACCCACCACCCCACCTAGTGGACACTTATGTTGTGTTGTCTGAAGTCTGTTGCATATCTGTCTGAGTTTTTTTTGTTGTTGTTATTTTTTGCAGAGCAAAGCTGCTCTCCTGGTGGAGGGTAACTCTGAAGTGCCTTTTTTTCCCTCCACCTGAACCAATCCTCATGTAACCCTCTTATCTCTATTAAGGTAGCGCAACTCAGGGTTGCGAATGACCACAGCCACCAATTCTTGTCATGTGTCTTGCCCATGTATGTCTGATCTCTGAATTGTGTGTACTGAAACTCTGATTTCCCTCTGGGATTAATAAAGTATCTTTGATTTGATTTGTTATCAGAAGAACAGGGTGGATCAAAAGCAGCAGAAAAATTGCTATCCGTGCTCTCATTAATAAAACGAGAACTAATCATACGGTGAGTAGGAGGTGGGGATGCAGAAACTGACTAGTTAAAGAAAATGCAATGGTGATCTGAAATATAAACGTCCTCAGGACAAACACTGTCAGCATTTAGACTCAGGGTAAAAACAAGGTCCAGAGTGTGCCCCCTGGTGTGTGTGGGGCCAGAAACATGCTGGGTGAAGCAGAAGGAGTCCATAAGGCTGGAGAAAT
Organism: Nothobranchius furzeri; assembly: GCF_043380555.1. Taxonomy (NCBI): domain Eukaryota; kingdom Metazoa; phylum Chordata; class Actinopteri; order Cyprinodontiformes; family Nothobranchiidae; genus Nothobranchius; species Nothobranchius furzeri. The sequence goes on along the minus strand of NC_091745.1, from coordinate 41,018,661 downwards.
CCACGGCAAAGGGATCAGAGGGATCATCAATGTGGATGTTAACGTCACCAACAATCACCAGTCTGGACAGCTTCACAGTGGAGGATAGAAAGTTACTAAACTCCTGAAGAAAAGAACTGTTTGGACCAGGTGGACGATAGACTACAGCACAGTAGAACGGGTCCATAGGCCCGACTTTAATCAGCTAAAGTTCAAAGGAAGCTAAGTGACCAGAGGTTGTAGAGCTACATGGAAGATGGTCTCTGAAAACAACAGCTAGGCCTCCACCACGACCAGAACCCCGGGGCTGGCTAAGAAAAGAATAACCACTCGGGCAGAGTTCAGTCAGACCAGAATAATCAGATGTTTGCTGCCAAACTTCAGCCAGAAACAGAAAATCCAGGTTTTTAGACAGAATTAGTTCGTTGAGCAGGAAGGTCTTATTGTTAACAGAGCGGATATTTAATAGAGCCATGCTGAGTGAGGTGGAGGAATCAGAAACTACAGAAACAGCTGGAGTTAGTGGACGTAAATTAGCAGGGTTAGATCCACGGTGTTTATAAAAACCACTTATGGAGGGAACAGGAGGAGAAACCACTGAGGAATGAGGATAAACCGACCTTAAAAAACTTGAACGGAGAAACCGCACCGCAACGCGGCCTGGTGGGAAAGCACAAGTGGCGCTCAGGTCACCAACCAAAGGACAAGAAGCTAGAAGATCATGCCGATGTTTACTAGATAAACCACCCTTTAAGAGAAGTCTTATTCTCACCTGTGTAGCGTTATGAATATGCCATTTCTGCCCTTAACAGCTGCCCTTTGACACAGTGACAGTGTGCATAAATTGCCAAGGTCGTGCGCTTGCTTGTGGTGTTTACATTCTAGCAAAGAAGACAGAAGAAGGACGAAGAACGCTTTTCATTAGTTAATCAAAGAACTTTATTTCTAATAAAGCTAATCAAAACAACTGTTGGTCAATAATAATCAGGTGACTGATCTGTGAAATCACAATGTTATGATTTGTGTTTTAATGAATCACAGGACTAACTGAGCTAGAATTCTGATCCACATAAGATAAACACATGGCACATTGTTCACTCATCCAATCAGAACTTCCGTTCTGTTGCGGGGCAGAGTTCTGTGGTGTTTAGTTCATCTGTCCACTCCGGTTGGCTAAGATTCATAAACATCTAAGCTTAATAAAACAGAACCACGCCATTTTAATTTAGTTCCACCGCAAGTTTCAATGTAGTTCCAACGTGAGTTGGACCAGCTCTCAAATCCATCATCGCTAAGTAAAGTGCAGACTGGCCAGCTGTATTTTCTACTTTTAAGCTGAGAACTGTCAAGCTGGAAATATTCTGTCGTTTTACCAACAAGACGACGGTTCCTTCAGAATAAAAGCTGAACTCTCTACGTGACGCTGACACCTGCCGTTGCTACCGGGAGTCGATCCGTAGACCGGATTTGTCGTCCTGCAGACGCTGCGCTATCAGTTCCAGCACCAAAGGAGGGTCCGAGGACCTGGCATTCCGGATCATACACGGGAGTCTCCGAAGGTACGTAGTTCGGCATAGATGGCGTTTCATGTCTCTTCCTCCTGAAGTCCTGAAGTTAGTCAAAACAACATCTTGCCCTCAGACTCGCCTCGCACCAGATGGAGATTCTGAACTGGCACACACACACCAACACTTCAGCATCCAAATCCATATTCATCCATCATTAGAGAGTTAGTCCTGGAGATTGTTTCGAATAATTATAAAATAAATATTCTTAAACGTCCCATATTTCCCTTTTCTTGTCTCTAAGTCAATACAAAGTGTTTGAATAAAATTCCCTGTGGTAAAAACAACCTCTTCTGATTCTAAGGTAAGATTAATCTCTGTACCTTAATAAGTGTAAGAATGTACCAACTATATTCCACTACACCTGGATTCCTGCTCGTTTAACTCTTTTCCTCCAACGTATTCCCGGGACCAGATAAACATTGCTGGAGGCGCCCCTTTTGGAATCGTCATTTATCTCCGGGCCAGTGCACTACTCAGATAAACAAACAGGGAGGTACGTCCTCGATGCATCTTGGGCGATCGTGAACGAACGGAAGGACAAAAGAGTCTGGCGATCATAGGAGATGGTAGCAGGGACACTACTGAAGAGGATCGCAGACAGGAGCAAGGTGGAAAACATGAGGTTAGTGGAGAAAAGTTTGAAAAAGTGGCCGGTGACTGCGGCTAAGCCAAGCACAGGCGCCATCTTGTTACCGACCGGAAGCGTAAGAGCTGGTAAACACAAAAATAAAATTATAGTGATACATTATAACATGATAGCCTTGTTGTTTTTGAAAAAAATCGATTTAAATGAGTAAAACATACATATATGCCATGTTTCTACAATGCATTTGTGTTGTTCAAATGTGATGTTTAATCAAATGCATTATATTGTTCATAAAATAGGCTATAAAAATATAAAACAATAGCTTTTAAATTGTCAATTTGAAAAGTCCATCAGCATCCTACGTGGTCTCCGTGGTACATTGTAAACTTCAAACTCTGGGTCCCGAATGAATCTTCGTGGTACTGTCATCCATCTTTATGTTTATTAACTTTGGTGGACGTGTGTATTTCCAAGGACGCTCCCTTTTAATTGGCCATCTTCCTTGTGATGATGCTTTGCGGTTACGTGATGAATTGGCGGAGCTCACACTGAAGCGTTTTATTTCCAGGTAAAATACTATCTGACAAAAATGACTCATATTTAGAATATCTCAATGGTCATACTTTATCATATACTGTGCCAACTGTTGCTCTCAGAGACGTCATTTCCACACATGGATTGGCCACTACAGAGTCCAGACCTTAACCCCATTGAGAATGATGTGCTGGAGAAGGCTTTGTGCAGCGGTCAGACTCTACCATCATCAATGCAAGAGCTTAGGGAGACATTGATGCAACACTGGATGGAAACAAATCTGGTGATGTTGCAGAAGCTTATGGAAACAACACCACAGCGAATGCGTGTCGTAACGAAAACAAAATGTTATTGTGTGATCTGTCTTTAAGGTGGCAACTTTCTTTTGGCCTGGCAAGGTATTTTTAATTTATTGATCATGTAGAATGCTGGGATGGACCTATTATACATTATTATTTGTTATTGTTTCCAACAGACATTAGACAAATATCTAATAGACCCTTGCCTGTAGGTAACTGGGCCCTGAGCAGCTTACCTGGGTTGATCCCTTTGCACATCCAGTTTCCTGTCATAGGCTTAGGGTTCAATTGATTTAGCCGTCACTTCTAGAGCTCAGCCTGACCAACATCCTAGAGCTGTTGACTATAAAGCGCCATGCTCCCTCAGACCCTCAGGTCAGCAGCTATTAGATGTGCCCTGTAATACCTTCAGGACTAGAGGTGATCTGGCATTTCAGGCAGGTACCCATGCTCTGTTGGGCGACTGCCCCACACTTTCAGCTTGTTGATGTCTGTGGAAAACTTATATAATAATGATGTGTAAATAAACTAAACCCACACTCACAGAACTGTATATGAACTAGTGCCACAGCATTTGCCATGTTTAATCCATTAGTAGATAATAAAAAAAACAAAGCGAAAAGTCACCAAACGCCTTTTAAAAGAAAAATCACAAACTTAATTACAAAACAATTTACAAGCAAAACGTAAGCTGATCTCTGATCTCAGGCTCGGTACTGTGTTGTCGAATCATTGAATACTTCCTAAAACATTGTTGTTTTTAACCTGTTGCATTAATATTTCTTTCATTTTCTCGTAACATTCAGTATGTTTAGTACGCCGACACATTTGTTTTCTTTTTGAATGATCTTTAATCTGCTGCTACACTAGTAGTAAAAGGTAATGTCATTCATGCAGAAGTCAGGTTTCAGGCTTTCGAAGGTGCAGTCGGACGTATCCATGGAGCAGCGGCCACAGCGGCAGCTCAAAGCCACGGGGTAGGTGACGATGGGGTCGACTCCAGGGAGACAGTCAGGAAGCTCAAACGTCTTGTAGGAAAAGTTCTGATAGGTGCACACATGCTGGTACACTTTGCTGAATCGTATGGGCCCGACGGGGTACTGGAGGGGGACAGAAGTCACATTGTCTCCTTTATCAATCACAATCTGAGGTATTTCAATGTTTGCACTGCCCCAGTTACATTATTCCAGCCAGCATAAACTCTATTTTTTGAAGTTGTTTCCATCACTACTTACTTTGGTGAAGCAGTGCCCACTGCAGATGGTTGTTTCCACTGGATGACACCCGAAGCAGCCCTCCTTCTCCAGAGAAATGGTCTGGTTGGTGAGCTGGCACAAAGGCAGCTGGAACGCCACTGGGGATGGAAAACGTTCCAGTTTCAGTACAAGGGAATCTATAGGCTTGCCTTTTCAGGTGCAGTATTAGGGGTTTATTTGAATTCATTGAACATACAATTTAAGTTAAAGCTGCAATAGCAAAACAAGCTAGCTTTTAACACAAACACAAACACAGTCACAGAACTTGCACCCCTCCGTTTCTATTTTTATTTTTGGGTTCGATAAGACCGATGACTGGATGGTCCAACCGTTGGTTTTGAGCCGAGCCGTGTTGTGGCTTTTTCAGACAAATACGAGAGAACCCCTTCATTATGTTTTAAACTTCACGTGACTGAGTTAGAACATAAAAAAGGTGTGAAAAAATGTTTAATGTTTGTCGTTGTAGCTTTAAGAGAGATCACGTTTCCCACTTTAGCATCACTTTATTGGCTCTCAAGAATTGGACTTTCACTTTGAAATTATGAAGCTCTGAAACATCAAACTTGAGCTGATCTTCTTGTTCCAGATGTTCCCAGCAGAGCTTTAGGTTCAGTTCCTAGAGTTTCTATGGCGCGAGACAGAACTTTCAGGTCTCAGGCTTGATTCTGGAGGAACCAGCTTCCTGTTCCACCCGTGAGGCAGACACACCCTCTCTATAAATAATCTCGTTGAATTTGGCCCTCTTTTATTTTGATTATATTTCCGTTTTCATTGGTCTCTTTATCCCTTGTTTTACCCATTTGTCTTCTACTTTAATGTTTTACCTTTTTTGCACTATTTGAATTGCTTTTATTTTCGATTTATTCATCATGTTTCACATTTCTCATGTACCGTGTTCAGCACCTTGGGCTTCCCAACAGGGTCGCTCGCGGAAGGCGCTTTATAAATAAAGTTTTGATTGATTGATTGATTGAAATCTCAAAACTTCTGGGTTTTTTCTTTATTTAACATTTTTCTTCATTTTAAATTAAAACACAGAAAAGGGAAACTCTCTTTTGCTTAAACATCAATAGTTTCATTACCTGCTGGAGGAAGATGCCAGAAGATAGAGGAGGATCCTAAAAGTAAACTCAACATCAACGGGAATATCTCTTTACTGGCCTGAAGCACCATCCTGTGAGGAATAAAATGAGCCGCTGTCAATCCCAATTATTACCTAAAACCACTAAATCACAGACTGACTCAGATGTCTTATTTATCCCCTTTAGAGCCTTCATCGTTGTAATTTGTTGCAACTCTGAAACTATCAATAAAAAGCTTCAGGCTGCCATTTAAAATGAGCTGACTTACCTGTCAGGTGTGTGCAGGCGTTGTGATGAGGTGAGCCCTTCTGATCCGGTTTTATATCAAATGTGGGACCAAGCCCGCTCACGCTGAAGGTCCGTGATGGAACATTGTTTAGACCTTTATTTATCCGGGAGATTAACCTCTCGTTGAATCATTTTTACATCCTGTTAGATCTCCGGTCAGGATTAAGAGCAGTGTCCTGCTCAAGGACACTTGGATAAAAGGCACAAAAACATGGAATCACTGATGGACGTTTATTCAGCCCATGGACGTAATTTTGGGGGGGGAGACAGGGGGGACATGTCCCCCCCCCCCCCCCCCCCCCACACACACACACATTTTCCAAAGTCAAGTTTTGACCCCTGCACTTTTTACCATCCAAAACAATATTACACTATATTAAATTAACACTGGATGAGCTCTAGGACCAAGCGGAAAACAACAGTTTGTGTTGAAGTCTGTTTCCCATTAGAGCATACCGTAAAGATACCCCTCCCCCCTCCTCCCTCCCCCGTGTCCCCCCCCCCCACACACACACACACTTCTAAAGTGAAAATTACGTCCATGATTCAGCCTGCTTGAGTTTGTGAGACATGGACATGGTCAACTTTTTAAATCCTCTGTTAATTTTTTGGCATCAGAAACATGTCCTCGTTTCAGAAACATTCCACATTTAATTAGAAGAGACGCCACACTCAAACTGCTGCTCAGTGTTGGAGAGGAAAAACGTATATGTCAGAAATAGGAACTTTCCAGGTGTCTCATTTTTACAGAACAAGTGAGGTTTCCTGGGAAATTACGACAATGATAAAATTAATTTCTCATGTGCTCCTATTTATTATCAGGCTTTTAATTGCTATTTGCATAATTTTGCTACTAAAATATTTTTCAGTTAAGCCATTAAAACACGAAATTATCTTGTAAAGAAAATGTGATAATACCAAGCCCCCACAATGCCGCTCTGAAAATGGTCCCATCCCGGAAGTAAGAAAAATTGCAGTTCCATCCTCATCCGCTGGGGGCTGGTGCCAGAAGCGAGCAAATCCTCATTGACTCCCATATTAAAAATGCCGATTTCACAGCAGAAATAAACATGTTTACAGCCTGGTACCAGAACATGGTTTTTGTCTAAATTATCTAGTTTACACTCATGACAACTCTGAGGGGGGTGAATTTTTTCTCACTCTTCTGTTAAAGTGTATTGAAAGCCTAAAATTCTGTATAATTAATGAGCAGCCGACACACGTGACTGCCGCCTCAGAACCACGTGACCACAGAGCTAGCTCCGTGGAAAGGCCTCAGTACTAGTGATGGGAATTCCGGCTCTTTTTAGAGAGCCGGTTCTTTTGGCTCAGCTCACCAAAAAGAGCCGGCTCTTTTGGCTCCCAAGTGGCTCCTCAGATTTTCTGTTGCGTAGAGTACATTTATAACCAAAATAATGCTAAACTATATGTAAAATAATTTACTAATGTAAAAAAAAGCAATATATCAAATATTTATCATTTCTATGGATTTAATAACTGAACACTTTAAGAAATCTCCACTTTCCGACTGCTGGCGCTCATTTTCTCACCGTCTTCGTCGCACTCTCCTCTCTCTCGCTCGCCTTTTTCCTCCTCCTCATTCCCTCTCGTCTCCCTCCGCCCGCATGTGCTCTGCTGTGTGTCTGAGTCTGATCCTCCCTCTTCCTCGCCCCTACTGCTTTGTGTGTGGACAGTCTGGACACGCAGTTACACATGTTGACCTGTAGCTTTCACCAAAGCAAGAGGGGGGAGGGGACGGCTCCCAATGACGAGCCGGCTCCCGTCGTTCACTTCAAAGAGCCGGCTCTTAGAGCCGGTTCATTCACGACCGACACATCACTACTCAGTACAGCCTCGGTCCCTCCTGGAAACTGAGTCTCTGTGCTTGTGAATTCTGTTTTGGATATTATTGGTGCAATATGACTTGGACAAAATGACTTGCAGTGGTATTAATTGCACTAAAAGAGCATCCAAGGAGTCTCCACTTCATTTTTTTCGGTAAGTTAAAATCTATATTTGTATTTTATGTCACTGCCACCTTTAAACTAGCTGAGTTTACCGAAGTAGCTAGCTAACTATCAGTTTAACATGTAGCATGTGCTGTTTAACCATGAAATGTAAATGTAAAATACGGTAAAATAATTAATAGGGCATATTTCGATGGGTAAAACCCAGTGCATTTAAGATAAAAATGGGTTGAAATATGACGGAGCGTGCCGCTTGGAGGGACACCTGTGCTCCATTCTTTCATCCGGTAATCCTCAGCGGTCAGGCTGGGCAGGCTGACCGATGCAGCGCCTCGCTGCTGCGGGCTGACCGGAGAAATACTGCAGCTCGTTGAGAAGTCTATAGGGCATACAGCGTTTCCCTTAAATCCCACCGCCACGCCGACAAGATCCCAAGTTTCTTTGTTTTTGTTGGCACTGTTTACCGAAGAAGCAGCGGGAACACCAGCAAGTTTCATCAGACTCGTAAAGTTAGTTTTTGCAGGGGACCCCCTGTATTTTACCGCTCCCTCCTGCAGTCTTCCCCTATTAAAATTTAAAATGTGTAACTTTATGTTTTGGGATGAATGACTAATATTCATGTTAACTAAAACGTTAGGTATTTAGGGGGAAAAAACAAAATAATAAACATTATACAGATGTCAAATAAATCAAACTGTAATTAAACTATATATTTTCAAAGTCTCGATTCTGGATAAAATCCAACAACATATGCTTTATAAATAAACACTACACATGGCTTTTACACACACACATTACATTGTGATTTCTTAGTAAATATTCTATTTGGCGAGAGATAAACTTTATTGTATTTATCCTAGTGAATCTATAATTAAACGGGTAAACTAGCAGTAGCACATCCAACATCAAAGAAAGTAAAATGTTATTATCAGGAGAGGGAGAATGTTTAAGTGGTTAGCAGCAGTGTGCTAGCCAATGGCCCCCTCCATGAGGCCACCACAGCTCAGCAGAACACCATTGTAGCTTCTTCTGGGGAGAAAAACACTTAGAGAAAAAATAAAGTTAACAGCTGAAATAGCAGGAAATGATACAGTTAAAGAGCAGATTGTAGAAGAAAGAAACCCCTAGGTTAAACTGGTCTGTCTACTGCATAATGCTGAACTCTAACATGTGTCCTCAGGGAAGGACCTGATTGGTGTCCAGAACCTGCTGAAGAAGCACCAGGCTCTGCAGGCTGAGATCACAGGTCATGAACCTCGCATCAAGGCTGTCACCCAGAAAGGAGAGACCATAATGGAGGAAGGTAGAGCAGGTCTGGTCCTGACATGTTTCTGAGGTGTCTGCAGGTTCTGGCTCACTTTGGGTCCAGGTCACTTCGCTGGTGAGGAAGTGAAGACTAAACTGTGGGAGCTTCATGGACGTTGGGACACGCTGAAGGCCAAGGCGTCCCAGAGGAGGCAGGACCTGGAGGACTCTCTGCAGGCCCAGCAGTACTTTGCGGATGCTAATGAGGCCGAGTCCTGGATGAGGGAGAAGGAGCCCATCGTTGGAAGTCCAGACTAAAGGAAAGACGAGGACTTGCCGAGGTATGGAAGTCCCTTCCTGAGAAACTCCAATCGCTTTTCTTTGCTCTCTTTCCAGTCCTTCATAATTAGTGTTTCTGTCATTTCCTTCGGTTGTCTACCAGACATCGTTGCTCGTTTGAGCGTCTCATGGGTTAGGGGTAGAAGTGCTGGCCTCGCACAGGAAGTGATGACAAACGTGTTCCCGTCGCTCTTATTTCAAACGGTTTACAAGCTGTGATGTGTGTTCCCGCTGCAGAGCAGCCATGACACGTGGCAGCCGGCAGAAGGCTCACGCTTTTCCACTAAACACCCGCAGAGCTGCGTCTGCGGTGAACTGAGCAGGGTTTGTTTTACGGTGGCGGATCCGATTGGACCATCGCTGCGAGAAAGCTCCACTTGTGTCAGACGAGCTGAAGGTTCTGATGTTCTGCTCCACAGGCTCTCCTGAAGAAGCACGAGGCCCTGATGTCGGACCTGTCGGCTTACGGCAGCAGCATCCAGGCCCTGAAGGAGCAGGCCCAGTCCTGCAGGGTGAGTTCAGAACCCTCGGCCCGTCAGAACATTCTTATCCACCACGTTCTAACACCAGACCTGTTAACCCGAACGCAACAAGGTAATCAGCAGGTGCTTTTGTCCTGCAGGACCTGAAGGCCAACGAGTCCCACCTGAGGGACATCAACAAGGTGGCATCTGAACTGGAGTCAGAAGGTCTGATGGCTGAGGAGGCTCCTATGGTTCAGGCTCAGGTGAGCGTCACCTGTCTGCAGCAGCTGGTCCCTCTCACTTCCTGGTTTAACTCTGCTCGTCTCTGTTTGTAGCAACAAGAACATCTGGGTTCTGCTCCTGGAAAGGTGCATGTTGTCCTCCACCAGAACCAGACGTGGTGTTTTTGTTACCACTCGTTTGTTTGTTTGTTTACAGGATGAAGCCGACTCTAACACGGCATCACCCTGGAAGGTGAGTTCATTCAGCTGATCAGAGGTCACCTCTGATGGCCGCAGTCACGGCCGACCGTGCTGAAATCACACAGGAATTCAGGTGACCCGGCAGGCACCAGGTGCTGGTGAAAGTGGGGACATGTCAGCTGGTTGCCATGGCTACAGTTATCTTTATGCATCTGTATGACTGCTGACTGGTGTGTGTTTCCTGCGACCTTTGACCTCAGACCGTACGGTTGGGCGTTCAGACGACAGCTAACTTTAATTCCATCAAGGTAAGAGGAAGCTCTTCCCTTCCTGTCTGAGCGATCCGTCTCCAGGTTTCCTCGTCCGGCGTTCAGCCCGCTGGCGTCCACCTTCATCTCACCTTCATCTCATCTCACTTCATTTATAGTGCAATACTTTCACATTATCATTTTCCCACACTTCTGTATACCTGTATTTTGTTGTTTTTCAATAAAGAATGACAAATTATTTAAGTTTGGTTTTTGTTGCACACAAATATATATCTGTAAAAAATATCTACAAAGCTAATGTTTACATAACAAGTATGATTGGGTTTTGCAATACGGCACTCAAGTTTATTTTAGTAAGATTTTCAAACCAAGTAAAGTTAGTAAAGAACACATTTCTATTGTCTGCTAAGAAACTGTTGGGATTTAAAATGGGCCTGTTGTACAAATAACTTGTAAATGATTATTCCTCACTTTTGTCTTAACCAAAGAAATTCCAGTAATTGAGCAAAAACATTTATTTTTAACACTACATTTTATAAAACAGGGCGCAAAGTGTCGGCACATGTATGTATGTCGATGGTCCGCCCCAACCAAACCAGGAGACACAGACGTCAGGGAGTCCAAGGTTGTCTCTGCAGCTCTCTGGGCACCACGCCTCACGTAGCTGTCTCCAATGATCCAAATGGCTATGGAGGAAAAAATAACAGGTTTGTCATAATTGTTTAAAGTACAAAACCATACATGAAGTGGTCAAGACAGGAACTTACACGCTGCGTTGTGTAGCTGATGTTGGAGACACACAGGCTGCCATGGTGACATTTAAACAGATCTAAGAAAAAAATGTAATAAAAGAATGAAACTTAAAAACTCCCAGACCTCATTTCATATTTACTAATCAGCTATGGCTGATTTATTGTTTGGATCACAGTGAGTTACACTAATTCTAATATATTTTTATTTCTATTATACATACATACTTTTTAACTGTTATTTTCACATGACTGTTATCAGGTTTTCTTGTTCTGGTTCTCATGATAATTCTGTGTCTTCCAGTAAGTTATCTTGTGCTTACTTCATCTGTATAATGTCTCTTTACTTTTGGTAAATTGTACTGAGTCCAGAATAAAGGCTAGTTGGCTGTACAAGATACAAACAAGTATTACGTTTTGGAAATATATGAAACACCGCCAGCATCTGTTAGAGCCTGTGGCTGGGTGCTGAGGGCCGGCTCCAGCCCAGGAATGAGCTCTCCTCGCCGGCCGGGAGGGTTTGAAACACCGCCATCCTCTCCTCTGCTGGCTGTTCATTCTGTTATGGTTACCGGTGCTTGTGTTGCAATGTGAAACGCTTGGTCTCAGATTTTGTAAGAAAGATAATAAAATGTCCCCCCAAAATACGACTTAAATATATTTTCTCTTCTTCATGATACATTTAATGGCTGGTGCGACTCAGGAGTGATAGCACCGAAAAAAAACTGTACTGAAAACTTGCTCAAAGCAAAATGTTTTCATTACGGAAATAAATTATAAACTTATCGATTTAAAACTTTTTTAATACAGGTACTTCTCACGAACAGGCGCAGAAAACCTCCACCTAAACTCCGTGTGAGGGTCAGGTCGTTGGGTGTTCCAGTTAGCTCCGGTTGAATTGAAGCTAGGTGGCTACATCCGTTAGCTCGGCTCCCACCTCCGCTTTAGCTTTGGGTTAGCCAGGGTTAGCTTCAGGTTAGCTCGTAGCTAGTTCGTCACTCGATCCCAGCCTTACAGCCCCACCCTCAGCGCCTCCTCTCTTCCCTTTTATGGAATTGTCTGGGCTGGACGGAACCTGTGACACGGTCAAAATGGCGGTGGTGGCCACCTCCCATTATGGACAAAAAACTTGTTATTGGAGCCTATGGAATCCGTTTGTCCAGTATGTACAGTCTATGGATAATACAGGTGCAGATGTTTACAAAACATATCACACAGAATATAAACATGTATGACTCAAGCATCCACATCTGAGTCGTGCAAAACATGTATTAGAAATATTCTAGATGAAGGGTCTTGATGATTTTCACAAATGTTCACAAATATTCCTGAAATGAACATTATCCAACGTGAACAAACCATCATAAACACACCATCAGTATCTCAGCTGTTCCTAGAACTGGGAAACATTAATGCAACATTGGATGGAAACCAATCTGGTGACACTGCAGAAGCGTATCGAAATAATGCTACAAAGAATACGTGCCGTAATCAAGGCTAAAGGTGGTCCAACAATATTTTAGTGTGTGTGTACAGACATTTTTTTTTTGGCCAGGCAGTGTATGTCGGTGTGTTTAAGGGATTGTGAATTCTCTCCACCTCTGTCCTCTGGGGTCCCGCAAGGTTCCATCCTGGGCTTGTACCTGTTTTTTCTCTGTATTTGCTTCCTTGGAGATCAATTTTTTTGGAAACACAGTTTTGCGTTTCACTAACTGACTATCAGGTCTATGTTTCACTGAAAAAAAAAAAGATCTGCTCTCAGAGAGCTCTTGACTGACACGTTTGCAGGACATAAAATCTTGGCTGGTATTACGACCCGGCTTGTGGGATCGCAACATAAGAAGGTGGTCTGGACACATGGCGTAAGTTAGAGTAATTTTATTAAGCTTTGGCCTCCAAAAGGTCTCAAATGCCACACAGGCAGGAACCATCAAGGTTATCTCTCTGATATGTCTCGTTCTCTGGAGTTGCACCAAGCAGCCTTTTATGATGCACCAGGTGCAGCCACTGAAGATGAACTACAGGCTGCACAAAGCCAAACCAGTGGTGGCACAGAGGGGCATGTACAGGGACATTCAAAGCAGCCAATCAGCTGGTTGCACTGGCAAGAAAAAACTTTGTCAGATGAGCGCATGGTTTCTCTCATTGCAGGGGCCGTAACACTGGCCTTACCCTTTCTTTGTTTGAATGATTCAAAAAATGAGGTGATGGTGTCTGGACGGAGTTCTGCCAGTACCCCACTTTTGGACTTGAAGCCATTTTGCAAGTGAGATATTTTAAACCTTGGTTTTTGAATGGATTCTGAACTACAGCTTGACAGCCAGAGCCGGTGTTCCGACTATCCATGCTACTCCTATATATGTGCTATTTTGGGGAAATGCGCAGACTGATTACGACATCACAGCTGTTTACCTGAAGAGACACGCTACCTCTGGAAGCTGTTGTATTACTGCTTGTTGTATGTTTACCTGACAGTTAGCTTGTATAAGGCTTGTAAAACATCGTTATTATACTGTGAACCAGGAATTTCTCCCATTGTTTACCGTCATTCACGGAATAATGACATTACTGTCTTTTTAATAAATAAATCACAACAAACACTATATATTTTTGCAAATATTTATTCTACAGTTCTGTATTTTTGAGGAATATCACCTATTTAAAATAAACAGTGCATAATAAGAGTGTTATTGTAAACAAGAGCGAAACTGTCGCAACACGCTGCGGTAGGAATATTTGACGAGGAAGCACGAATAGTTAGAATACCGGGCAGTTGCCAGATCAAGTTTCTGTCATTTTAGCTCAACAGAAATTTGAAATGACGACCCATGTCTTAAAACTACTTAGCAGGACTACTGCGGTGCTCTTCATCTTGGGGAGAGTGATTTCTTGACTACAATTTATTCAGAATTCGGCTGCATATCTTTTAACAAACCCTCACAAATATGAGCACATCACCCCCGTCTTAATGTCGCCACACCGGCTGCCGCCTTTGTGCATTACAGGATCAATTATCTGGTGTTACCTCATTGCCCCTTTCTGAGCTTCTTCATTATTTTACACTTTCACAGTCACTCAGATCAGCTGACCAACTACTCTTAAGTGTGCCCAGGACTTGTCGAACGAGGGGACTGAGGCATTTTATTGGTGGCACCTAAATTATGGAATGAGCTGTCTTTGCTAATTAGACAGACGCCTTCTGTATCCATTTTAGAATCACTTGTTGACTTTGGCCTTTTGCATTTAGCGTGAGTTATCAACATTGTGATCTGTCTTCTTATGTTTTATTTATTTATGTATTTGTTTAATGGTGGTTTTATTTTGCTCTACCTTAATTCAAAGTTTCTATTTTGTAGCCTTTTGTTTTGTGTAAAGTGTATATAAATAAAGTTGATTTGAGAAAAAAAAGATAGCTTTACACTTTCGGTGTTCTGACAAAATGTGTTACCCTTTAACAGAGGAGTGGACTGAAGTCACATGACTTGGACTCGAGTCAGACTTGAGTCATTATTTTAATGACTTCTGACTTGACTTGATAAAATCTTTAAGGAGTACGACTTGACTCGGACTTGAACGCCAATGACTTGTGACTTGAATCGACTTGCATCTGTTGACTTGATGATGACTTGAGAATATTTGATATTTTAGCACAAAAGTGGCATGACATGGACACAAATCATAAATCATTCTTCATTCTGGGTTTGATGTTGTACTGCTAAATGCAGCAGCACTTTGTTAATTTCAGTTGCACTTTCTGCTTGTTTGAGCTAATAAATTAAGCTTTAACCCTCTCAGGCTCGAAATAAGTTTTGATAAAAGCACAAACAACTAAGCCCTTCAGGTGTACTTCTGAATTAAAAAATGCTCATGAAATATATATGTGGAGTACCCAGTTAGGTAGGTTTTAACTGTTGCAAATCTGCAACGCCTACCTCCAGAGGGTTAAGAAGCTTTATTTCTGGAATTTATTTATTATCATTGTCATTAAATAGAAGTTGGACTGATTATGACTTGAAAATTCAAAGTTAACCCTCTGGAGGCAGGCGTTGCAGATTTGCAACAGTTAAAACCTACCTACCTGGTTACTCCACACACGTATTTCATGAGTATTTATTAACTCAGAAGTACCCCTGAAGGACTTAGTTGTTCGTGCTTTTATCAAAACTTATTTTGAGCCTGAGAGGTTTAAGAACTTGGACTTGACTTGGACTTCCAAATCATTGACTTTGGACTCGACTTGGACTTGGTTGTCTTTGACTTGGACTTGGCTTGAGACTTGACTGGAAAGACTTGTGACTTACTCGGGATTTGCAAAGCAGTGACTTGGTCAAACCTCTGCCCTTTAACGTGTCACAAAAAATTATGAAATACAGAGTGATACTACGATTTTTAACTATCTACGTAAAATTCTGTGCATTTTATTCTGTGGAAAGTGGAAATTGTTTGGGGACAAGGTTTACGGAGAGTAACACATTTTGACAAACAAATGAAGTAGGAACGAATCTTTTCTCGTACTCGTTTCCTCCGGTGACATAAGGAAGACGGACCATTTAGCCAATCGGTGCGCATGCGCGAAACAAATGCTGTTACGAAAAACTAAATTTGGGGTTGTTTCGTTTAGGAAACTGAACAAAAGGGAGTTATTCAGCTGGAGCGATGGCAGAGGAAGACGAGGGCAGTCCGAACAAGGTCAGAACTTCATGATAGACTCAGAAATACAAAAAACAAACAAAAAAAAACGATCAAATGTCCTTTATTGTTGTTTTTGAAAGGTCACTATCGTGCGCACATAATTTCTAACGATCAACTCGCATTTAAGTATCCAGTCAGGTTTTACTTCGTGCGTATTTAATATATAATTGAGTGTAATTCTTAATGAACACCAACTGGTTAAAGAATATTAGCTGACGGATCAGATAACCTTCATCTCTCGATTTTCTCACACAGTAAGTACATTTTATTTATATAGCTCTTATCACAGAAATAGTATCACAAAGTGGTTCACATAGATTAAAATAAAACATAAAGTCATAAAATCATAATGGTCTCAAAACAAAAAAGCATAACCTCAAAACATCAATACAAATATCGTTATAAAATGTAATAAACAGATGAAAGGTTACAAATTTGAGTTCAGAACAAGAAAATCAAAGATTTATGTGAAAACAGCTTTTTATAAAAGGGTCTTCAGCTGTTTAAAAGTGTCCAGACTGTTAATGCTACATAAGGATAAAGGAAGATCATTTCAATGTCAGGGTGCAACAGTCTGGAAGGAACGATCACCTCTGTATCTGGTCTTTGGAACTTTTAGAAGGTTCCGGTGTGTGGACCTGAGGGCTCGGGTTGGAACAGTCCAGTAATATAGGGAGGAGCTTGACCATGTAGAGCATTTATAGTCCGGATTCTAAAATGAACTCTAAAGTTAACGGGTAACCAGTGCAGAGACATTAGAATAGGAGTGATGTGAGCTCTTTTGTTTGCTCCAGTTAGGAGCCTCGCTGCAGAGTTCTGGACCAACTGAAGATGTTCAAGGGCTTTTATGTTAAAACCTGTGAAGAGTGTGTCACAGTAATCTAGACGGGAGGAAATAAAGGCATGGAGAACCATTTCTAGTTCATGTTTTGACACCAACCTTCACAGTTTGGAGATGTTTCTTAAATGATAAAAACATTTTCGGACCAATGTTTTTAAGTGGCCTTCAAGAGACATTGATTGGTCAAAAACAACAGCCAAATTCCTTAGGTTTGTCTTGACGGCAGAAGATAAATGACCAAGTTTTTGACCAATCAGGGGAACCGTGCTCTCAGGGGCAGAATAGACTAACGCTGCTCTTTAGAGATGTTTGTCGTTCTGTTGATGCTAAAGACCACCACTCACTAATACTGACTTTCTCTATACATCTAACATCCTTTTTTGTTGCACTAACTCTAAATGTTCTCCATTCCCGAGGACCACAGTGGGGAAAAGTGAAATAAAACAAGGACGTAGGTGGAAACTCAGGTTGAAATGTCCAGAATGAACTTTTAAAATATAATTTCCAGTATACATTTAAGTATGATTAAATATTATCTGGAAACAAAAATCACCATGATTAGTCCAGTAAAATTTAAATTAACACATTAAAATTGTAAATGTTACACCAGGAAAGAAATATGACGGATTAGGTTTTTGCTAAACATTTTATTAAATATTTCTCCCCCAGTGTGATCTCAGACTTTCGCAGCTCAGTATGAAGCAGCTGGGTCTGAAGATCAGCTCCTTATAATCCGAGACCATTGTCTTTAGCTGGAAAAGGATGGAAGGCCTTCTGCGGGTCCTGGATGGGCTCCTGGGTCAAGTGGAGGAAAAGAAGCATGAGTTTGCTAGGTGGATTGGTGCTGCGCCTATCGTGATGTGGGTGTTGTACCGGTCTGCCATGGTGAAGAGAGCTTTACGGTCCGACCCTCATCTATGGTCATGATCGGTCATCCAGGCGGGGCTCGTAGTAGATCCACTGCTCCTCCACATCAAGAGGAGCCAGTTGAGGTAGCTCGGGTCAGGATGCCTCCTGTACTCCTCCCATGTGAGATTTTCTGGCACATCCAACCTGGAGGAGAACTAAAAATGCTGGAGGGACTATGTCTCTTGTCTGGCCTGGGAACGCATTACAGTTTTTCTCAGTTGCTTTGGTGCATTTCTCACAACAGAATTGATCTCTGCACCACTACTAACGCTCTTCTCAAAACAATTTGTGAAAACTGCAAAACTTGGTGGATAACTTGCAAAAGTGAGTCACTTCATCAAAAAGAAAAGTACATTGCTCAAAATAAGTAGGCATTGCATCAAAAGCAAGTCTCTTAATCAAAACAGATAATATATTCATCAAAAGCAAGTACTTATACCAATTAAAGTGTCAGGGCTGTCACAATTACAAGTCATTCCACCAGCACCTTTGGTCACAAAATCAAATGGTTTGCACATGTTCTCATTGTGACGGATTTCTTTGTAGGTGCTTCCCAATGACATGTCAAGTCTGGACAGCATGCATGGTGTGTTGAAAACCATCAATTGTAAAGGAAAATCAAGACACTTCATATGCACTCTTGATAATATTTAACTGAAACTGTTCACAGCATTGTGCAACTGGGGAAGTACAGTAAAAACAAACATTTTACAGCAAACATAAACTCACTTAGACAGTAAACCTTACTGCAGTAGTTATGAAACAAAAAAAACTGAACAGACACTGCTGCATATCAATCATTGATATCTAGACGCTCCCATCTGTGCCCACATACTTTCATCAACATCACAGGGAATGTCAGCTCTATCGATGCATCGGGGAAAGTATCCTCTGGAGTGTCGGATTTCTGCAGGACTCTGCTGTGATGTCATCACAAGCTGCATCCATACCTGCTAGCAGAGTCATTTGGGTATGTGGATGCCTGGCATATACCTTCCACCTCCAGGAAGAGAAAAACTCCTCAATTGGATTTAGGAATGGAGTGTAAGGAGGAAGAAACTCCATAAGCATCCTGTCGTGTGCATCAAACCACTGCCTGACTATAGCAGAGTGATGGAAGCTAACATCCCAAACCACTACATACATTGTCTGATTGTCACCAGGACACACACACCAATTTTCATTAGTGTGAGATAAGGTTCACCTGAGAAAAGTAATTTATGGAGATTTCCATGGAAACTCCTTAAAAATAGGATTTTCAAAATGGGTGTACAAATTGTTTGGCAAGATGTTCAACAATTTTGAGTGCAACAACACAAGCAATGAAATGAAGACTATTAGTTGTAAGGACAATGACTATTCAGCTGGTACAAGTATAAATAATTGTGACATTCATGATAAAATCAAGGAGATAGTGATGAATAGCAATTCAAAAGTGACCATTCTGTAGACATTTGTACTTACTCAACTGCTTCATGTCCAAAGGCATTTGCCACTAGGTTGTGCCAAAACGACTACATGTTGTGGAGGTTGAACTAACTGTTGTGCAAAGTTTAATTCTGTTGTGAGAAATGCACCAAAGCAACTGAGAAAAACTGTAAAGCTAGTTTATACTTCTCCGTCAACAAGTTTGCACTCATAGGCACACATATTGATGTAGACGTTTTCCAGTTCACAGGATCTTTCATGGATGTAAATTCAAAGAGTCGGAGTACCCGGCCCGGAGGGTTACCGGGGTCCCACCCTGGAGCCAGGCCTGGGGTCGGGCCCGTGAGCGAGCGCCTAGTGGCCGGGCTTTCGCCCATGGGGCCAGGCCGGGCCCATCCCGAACCGGATACATGGGCTCATCCAACTGTGGACCCACCACCCGCAGGAGGAACATGAAGGGTCCGGTGTAATGTGGATCGGGTGGCAGACCAAGGCGGGAGCCTTGGCGGTCCAATCCCCAGACAAGAAAACTGTTTTTTGGGACATGGAAGGTCACCTCGCTGGCGGGGAAGGAGCAGGAGCTTGTGGCAGAGGTTGAGCGGTACCGGCTAGATATAGTCGGACTCACCTCGACACATAGCATTGGCTCTGGAACCCAAGTCCTTGCGTGAGTTTGGTCCGCATAGCCGGTAGTAAGTCGGACCTGTTCCTGGTGAGGGTTGGACTCCGCCAGGGCTGCCCCTTGTCACCGGTTCTGTTCATTACCTTTATGGACAGAATTTCTAGGCGCAGCCGTGGTGTGGAGTGTGTCGAGTTTGGTGGCAGGAGAATCTCGTCTCTGCTTTTTGCGGATGATGTGGTCCTCCTAGCTTCATCCAGCTCTGACCTTCAGCTCTTGCTGGGTAGGTTCGCGGCAGAGTGTGAAGCGGCTGGGATGAGGATCAGCACCTCCAAATCTGAGACCATGGTTCTCGACCAGAAAAGGGTGGCTTGCCACCTCAGGGTCGGGGAGAGGTCCTACCTCAAGTGGAGGAGTTTAAGTATCTCGGGGTCTTGTTCACGAGTGAGGGTAGGAGGGATCGGGAGATCGACAGGCGGATTGGTTCGGCGTCTGCAGTGATGCGGACGCTGAGCCGATCTGTCGTGGTGAAGAGGGAGCTGAGCCAGAAAGCCAGGCTCTCGATTTACCGGTCGATCTACGTCCCAATCCTCACCTATGGTCATGAGCTTTGGGTAATGACCGAAAGAACGAGATTGCGGACACAAGCGGCCAAAATGAATTTCCTCCGTAGGGTGGCCGGGCTCAGCCTTAGAGATAGGGTGAGGAGCTTGGATATTCGGGAGAGACTCGGAGTAGAACCGCTGCTCCTCCGGATCGAAAGGAGCCAGTTGAGGTGGTTTGGGCATCTAGTCAGGATGCCTCCTGGATGCCTCCCCGGGGAGGTGTTTCTGGCATGTCCTGCCGGCAGGAGGCCCCCGGGTCGACCCAGGACACGTTGGAGAGGTCACATCTCCAATCTGGTCCGGGAACGCCTTGGGGTCCTGCCAGAGGAGCTGGTGGAGGTGACCGGGGAGGGGACAGTCTGGAGCTCCCTAGTTGGGATGCTGCCCCACGACCCGGACCCGGATAAGCGGAGGAAGACGACGACAACGTTTTCCAGTTGTTCTTCTCCGTTGATGTCGTGTAGCAATTCTCCCGACAGGATAGCGAAGTACTATTCTGGGGTATCCTGCTATCAATGCAGTCACATTTCTAGGGTGTTTACATTGTGTTTCTGCATTTCAGAGACTTGTTAACGCAGATAATTTTGTTCTCCACTTCTTCATTCAGTCACTGCCTCTAATCTCGTGTTTCTCGTTATTTCCTGACACAAATAAAAAATGTTTTTGTAATCCTTCAGGGTTTATAAACTATCCAACTTTTACAGCAAGGCGTAACTCAATCTGCTCCTTGTCTGTCGCTAGAAATGTTCAGTTAGTGATTTATTTTTTTGAGGGGGAATGGTGGTGCTGTTTACGAAATAAAATGAAGCAGTGTCCTGACCAATCACGGGCTTGTGGTTTCTTTTGCTTTTGAGAGATATTTAGAAAGTGGGCTCTAGTCTGTCTGTCCTTGCCAGCCTGTTGGAGAGCCCTTTCAACGATGGATAAGGGCGTGTGTCTCTGCACTGATGCAGACACAGAAGTATAAACTAGGCTTTAGAATTCCCTGGGCCAGCTGGCCCAAGTGGTTGGGGAGTGTGGGCCTCTCTGCTTAGGCAGCTGCCCCCACAACTTGACCCTGGATAAGTGGAAATTGATGGATGATGTCCGTCTCAGTCTGTAATTGTCTTCTCTGTCTTCTGTGTCCTCCAGGGTTTTAAGCTCTTGGGGATCCTGGACGTTCAGAGGATCCCATGTTCCAGAGAGGCCATCCTTCACGGAGCCGGAGGCTCACTAGCTGCTGGCATGCTTTATTTTCTAGCTACCAGTGAGTTTGATTTTAGACTCATTTTGATCTTTGAACATAAAAAAATGATCTGAAAAATCTTTCTTGCCTTTTTACTCATGATCAGCTGTACTCTGGTAAAGCCAAAGTACTGTTGACACGACCAGATGAATACATTTTATTTTTCCCGCTGCCTGTTATCTTTAGGTCGAGTGAGGAGGTCTTTTGACGTGGGGTTTGCTGGTTTCATGATCACCACTCTTGGTTCCTGGTATGTCTTATGACACTTGGTTTAAACAGCCTTTTCTCTCTCATTTATTCTGTTTCATTTCCGTGTTTGTAACAGAAACATTGTCTGTTTCCAGGTTTTACTGCAGGATAAGCAACGCTAAACTACGAGTGCAGCAGAGGTTTTTACAGGAAGGCATCAAGAACAAGGTCGTGTATGAAGGAACTGTTTTAGATCCCACAAAGAAACCTAAACCTGAAGCACCTTCAGCTCCGCCATGATGCCACTGAACTCCTCCTCCCTTAGACGAAAGGAATAACGGGACAAGAGAGACTCTGTCAGGGTCAACTGACTCTACATGTGTTTGAAGACAATGAAAAATAATATTTAATGGATGAATTTTTTTTATGCCTTTGAAATTTCATTAAACTTTCTGCCAAACCCGTAGGTTGGTATAATTACTGGCAGTAATTT
Source organism: Nothobranchius furzeri (assembly GCF_043380555.1). Classification (NCBI taxonomy): domain Eukaryota; kingdom Metazoa; phylum Chordata; class Actinopteri; order Cyprinodontiformes; family Nothobranchiidae; genus Nothobranchius; species Nothobranchius furzeri. The sequence goes on along the minus strand of NC_091745.1, from coordinate 40,996,613 downwards.
TTTCTTTTTTTCTCCCCAAACAAAAAGTGTTCTTCTGTCTGACTCAGATGTTTTTCCTCCCAACAGTCAGATTATAATAGAATGGGCTTAGTCTGTTATTGATTTTATTATTTAAAGAAAATGAATAAAATTTAAATTTAACACTTGAACTGGAGGGAAAGAATGCTTTAGTGAGTTTTGATGTGTGGATGGTTTGAAGGTTGATTGAGGAGTTGTAGCCAAAGGACCAGAGAGGACAAATACATCCAAGAGATCACCAGGGTCTCTGTCCAGCACCCTGGTGAGAACGTCAACAGCCTGCTGAGGGTTCTGTATGTGTTGCTATAAAAATGAAAGAGAACCATTAAAGCAGCAATATTGAGTATTATTTTGTGTTGAGTAATAAAATTGTGCTTACCCGTTCAAACTTTATCGTTTGGATCTAAGATTCTGAACTCTTCCACTCCATGCCGGGTGCCTTGCACTTATTCAGCCTCTGGACGCACCGCGTCCTTGTGAGGATGATGGGCGGCGTCTTTTTTTAATCACGTTGTCTTCGGGATGCAACGGGAGGTTCAAACCCTTCCTCAGAGGATTCTTCAATAACTGAGCTCTACTGTTAAATAGAAAATATACAAATGCGATAAAAACCTCTATAGAGTATTAAATAAAATTTCACACATAAATACATTTAAATCAGATTTACATCTTGTCCAATTTAGGCCTAAACCCGTTAATGACCTGTATTTCTACAGAACCGGGGCAGCTGTAGCTACATTGTAGCTTATTCCCACCAGCGTGTGAGTGGGTGGATGACTGACTGTGAAAAGTGCCTTGGGGGGTTGTAGAAGGCGCTATAGAAATACAGGCCATTTAAACGTAAACTATCCCATGGAGCTAATGCTAGGATAGGCTAATGACTCAATAAAATGCTAACTATTCGATAGTGGTGGGTTTATTTATAATACGGATTATGTGAACAGTAACTGGTCTTTTCAAACTATTTGTTCATCATAAAATGTCTTTTGTAAACAATAAATTTCTGATCTTACCTCAGAGAAGTCCATTGCAAACAACAGGTCAGCTGTGGGTCAACGCAGCGATGCTCCATAATGACTTCGCTTACGCTGTGCGTGCACGTTGTGAGGCGTGGCTTTCGGCTCTTTCAGGAAAGAAAAGTTATGGAAAATGTGAAAATAATTTAAAATAAAATCTGTGCCTCTAAACAGCGTATAAAATTTAACATAGCAATTATTAAAGTACAATTTTGTTCTGTGAAAATTACCTTGACTTTATTTAAAGGTGCATTGTGTAGAAATGAAGTAAAAATGGCATCTTGTGATAAAATTTTGGTTACTGCAGCCACTTTAAGCAACTCTGGTACTTTTTGCTGGCCGTCGTCAAATGACAACTGTTGGCGCTGCAGCATTAGCTCGCAGGAGACACGGTGACCCCACCCACACTCACTGATGGTAAACAATAGTCACGTTCCCTCCAGCAGCCAGCTGGATATGACATGTGTTTCAGTATAACCTTCTTTCCAAATGACTGAAACATTAGACTCTTAGGATTTTCTCACTGTAAAAGGATCACCATATTTTTACATACTGCACCTTTCGATAGTTTCCAGTCAGGATTTTGTTGAGCTCATTCCACTCTAGCAACCTTCTGACTCACAGTGATGCAGGGGACTGATCTGTTCTGGTCCTGCTGGACCTGACTGCAGCCTTTGACACTGTTGACCATCACCTGCTACTGGAGAGGCTGACGCCGGGGACACACTGGCCGCGGAAGCGCCGCGAAAATAGGACCGCTCCAGCCCGCGCCATGCAGCGATCATTTCGGCGTTGGCTCTATTTTTTTTCGCGAGCCGCGAGTGAATCGCGTCAGTTCTGGCAGGAAGTCAAACGTAGACATAAGAGGCAGGCCGGTAAAGTTAACAAAATAAAGCATTTCAAAATAAAATTCCGCAATAGTCAAATGTGTTCGTAATCAGACACTGCAGAAAAACCACACGAACACACACACACACATTGAACTTGTGTGCGTGTGTGACCACGTGAAGGGGTGTGTGGTTTTGGATGTCTTTTCACCGGAGCAAACAGGACAGAGAGGCAGAAAGTCTGAGGCAAGCAGTTAAGATGGATGACTTTAAATTAATTATGGAAGTTGAGAAACACGAGCTGTACGACCCCCGAAAAACATGATTATTTATCAACCCATTTCGGAGGAAACTGCTAGGATACAGCTGCAGAATTGGAGCGGGTTCCAAGAGATTCAACTGGCAGAAACGACTCATACCATAGGTTCACACACACACACACACACACACACACACACGCACGCACGCACACACACACACACACACACTCAAACGTAGAGGAAAAGAGCTGAGAAAAGGCAATGGAGGAAACCAAGTGTTTAAAAGAAAAACTACAGCTGAGCCGAGGCGCGCCTTGACTGGGGCGCGTCTGATCTGAACTAAGGAGCGGCGAGCAGCGGCCGAATTTCGTGAGCGATTCGCTTCTCGGCGCTTCGCGGCGCTTCCGCGGCCGGTGTGTCCCCGGCGTGAGAGACTGGGTAGGCCTGTCAGGATCTGCTCTGGAGTGGTTCTCTTATCTGTCTGAGCCCTCCTTCTCTGTGGCCGTCTCCAAGTTTAGGTCCTCCACCACCTCCTTCACCCACGGTGCCCCACAAGGTCCTGTGCTGGGACCCCTACTCTTCCTCCTCTTATCTGCTTCCTCTTCAGCACATCCTGAGCTCCTTTAAAGGAATCTCCTACCATCTTTATGCAGATGACACCCAACTGTACATCTCCTTTAAGCACCATAAGATGTCTAAGCTGCAGCTGTTACACACCTGCTTAGACTATCAAAACCTGGATGGCTGGGAGCTTTCTTCAGCTGAATGAAGATAAGACTGAGATCCTCATCTGTGCCCCAGACAAGCTGGTTCCCAAAGTCAGAGACTCTCTTGGTCAGCTTGCTTCTCACACCAAACCCTCTGTCAGGAATCTCGGAGTGACCTTTGACCCTTGCTTGACCCTCTTGATTCTTTCAACTTCGGCGCTTGTCCAGGATCAAGCCCGTATGTCCTGTCCTGTCCAGACTCGACTACTGTAACTCGCTTTATGTCGGTCTAAGTGCATCTACACTCTCAAGGCTCCAGATGGTCCAGAATGCCGCAGCGAGATTCATCACAGGGGTTAAAAGATAGGAGAGCATCTCGCCAGTACTGCACACCCTGCGGTGACTTCCAGTTAGGCACTGCATTGAAGCTAAAGTGATTATTCTCACATATCAGTCTCTGGCAGGGACAGCTCCTCCTTACCTTTCATCCCTTCTGGAGAAATAGGTCTCCTCAAGATTACACCGCCCTGCTGCGGATGACCTCTTGGTTGTGCCGAGGTCTAAGCGCAAATCTTGTGTTTTATCGTGTTCAGTGCTTTGGGCTGCCTTGACTGGTGATGAGAAGGCTCTATATAATTCAACAATGAAATGAAATGACCCAGCTCTCACCCTGGATTCTCATGTCAGTTCTCTTGTTCGCTCTTCCTTCTTCCATCTCAGGAACGTTGCTAAGCTGAGTCCCCGTCTGTCCCGCTCTGAACTTGAGACAGTTCTCCACACCTTCATCTCCTCACGCTTAGACTACTGTAACTCTCTTTTCACGTGTCTGAGCAGAACCTCCCTGAACCGTCTACAGGTGGTTCAGAATGCCTGTGCTCGGCTTCTGACCAAGTCCTCCAAACACACCCACATCACCCCGCTTCTCCTCCAGCTTCACTGGCTGCCAGTCAACTTCAGGGTTCATTTCAAGATTCTGGTTCTGGTCTTTAGGGCCTTACATGGATAAGCACCATCTTACATTGGTGATCTTCTCAGTACCTTCACCCCCAGATGTCCAACGATCCAAGCGTGTTGGTTGTGCAGTGCACCAGGCTCTCTCCCCCTGAGCCTGAGATCTGTTGACTCAGTGGTCTCCTTTAAAAAGCAGCTGAAAACTCACTTGTTCAAGCTTTGGTGTGACCTTCATCACCCTCTCTTTATTCTGCTCTTATTCCGCCTTTTCCCGAGATCCACTGATTTCCCTCTTTCCTGTTCATTTTCTTGCTCCTTTGCCTTTCATTTTTTTAAATCACAGCACTTTATATTTTTCTCATTTTAAACATTTTTAATATTTTTTTGAAATAGTTTTTATTTTTAATTTTTTGTTTTTGTGAAGCGCCTCGTGATGTCTATCTTGAGAGGCGCTCTGTCAAAGATCATTTTCTTTCTTTCTTTTCTTACCTTTAAAAAATGTTTTGTAATTTCCTTTGAAAATGCCTACAAGTAAAAACAAAATATTTACAGTGAAACATTTTAATCTACTATGAGTTAAACAATGTTAATTCTGTTGATTGTTAAGTAAGTAAGTAAGTAAAAGTTTATTTATATGGCACCTTTCACAGATATAAATCACAAAGCGCTGTACAACATGATAAAGATCAGGGCAAATACCTCTAACCAATACAAACATCAGAAAACAATAGCAGTGATAAAATAGGAAATAAAATCATGAGTATAAACAAAGTGAAGGTGTGAACCCGAACAAAGCCATCTTTTAGAACATTTAGGGAGGGAACGCCTGGATGAAAAGGTGAGTTTTTAGATGATTTTTAAAGACCTCTACAGTGTTTGAGAGACAGAGATTAGAAGGTAGACTGTTCCAAAGTCTGGGTGCAATAGTCTGAAAGGCCCTGTCCCCCTTGGTTTTTAGTCTGGTTCGAGGAACAGCCAGGAGGTTTTCAGATGTGGATCGGAGGTTCCGAGAGGTGGTGTGTGGGGATAAAAGCTCAGATAGCTTGGAGCCTGGTTGTTAAGAGCTCTATAGGTCAGGACTAAAACTTTAAACTGTACTCTAAATTCTACCGGGAGCCAGTGGAGGGACTGTAAAACTGGAGTGATGTGAGCTTGTCTGCTGGATTTGGTTAGGAGTCTGGCTGCTGCATTTTGGATGGCTTGAAGGTGTGAGAGGGAGGTTTTGCTGAGACCAGTAAAAAGAGCGTTACAGTAGTCTAAGCGTGATGACACAAAGGCATGGATGATTTTTTTCCAGATCTGCAGTAGAAACCAGTTTACGGACTTTTGAAATGTTTCTCAGTTGAAAGAAACAAGAGCGGGAGATGGTTTTGACGTGTGAGTCTAAACTTAAAACCGGATCAAAAATAACTCCCAGGTTTCTAATGTTGGCCTTGGCTGATGGGCAAAAAGAGGCAATTTCTTGCTCGATTTTTGGTTGAAGTTCCGGGGGTGCAGAGATCAGGGTCTCTGTCTTGTTAGCATTGAGGACAAGAAAGTTGCTGGACAGCCAGTTACTGATCTGGGTCAGGCAGAGTACAAGGGTGGCCAGCCTGTCCAACTGGTGTGGCATAAAGGACATATAGAGCTGAATATCATCAGCGTAGATGTGGTAGGAGATGTCTGGGAAAGACTGAATGATGCCAGCTAGGGGAAGAATATAGAATGCAAATACCGGTAGTAGTTTAATGTTTTAATCATATGTACTTGTTTTAATTATTTTCTAAACACGGCCTAGAAGATTTGTTTTTACCTTTTTTGCTGACAAGTTTAAGCTAAAAAAGGTAAAAGCAAATCTTCTACACCGTGTTTAGAAAATAATTAAAAACAAAAGAAGTATTTCACAGAACGAACGTACAAAAGATATTTAAATAATTTACTGTTTCAATCCATTTTTACTATTTATAATCACCATGTTTTATTATGGCATGACAAACTGTTGAGGGTTTATCAAAGGATTTGCATCATTACATATGATCACCTTTCACTGTTCAATACATAGTTTAAAATATCTTCTACTTTATTTCATGTATAGAAGTAATTTCGAAGCCTAGTAGTTCGATTGCTGTTTTCAAACGACACAGAACCTTTTTAAATTAGAGTGCTTTTAATCATTTAATTATGCAAGCTTATCTCACAAACCAATAACATGAGTTTTATTGGTGCTGTTTTCACTCCAAAAGTCTGAGTGCACATAGAAGGTTGTGTTTTCAAATGTCCATATGCAAATAACTGCAAGAAAGTGTGAATAAAAGACATTACAGGAACAGATTGACATCACCTTATTTTAAGCATCGATCTGTGCAATGAAGCTGATAATGTACATCTTAAATCTGCTTCACCTAACAAACAGAGATCAACAATAGTCTTATACTCAGTTCTGGTGCAGAACTGATGCAAACACTTATTCTCCTACTTGTCTCACACTCGTTGCTAAATTTTCAACACCAAACGCTCGTTTATTAATTTACAAAAAAGATTTCTGTTCCTTCAATCAAAGATACGACCTGCTCCAGCGAAGCCGAAGGGCCCTCATGTGGTTCCAGAGCCACAGATTCATGCAAAGAGCTTCCATTAAGCGTCAAATAACCCTTTAATTTGTGTACTGTCCCTTTAAGGTGAACTGGCTGCAGCTCCACATAAACACACAAGAAACAGAAATAAAGATAAGGTTTGCTGCCGCATGTTGACAGCAGTTTCAAATGCAAATCCCATAATGATCCGAGTCACCCAGGAGCGGATGGTTCAGCTCATTCAAAGCAGCGAGGGGAAGATAAGGAGGCCACAGCAGAAAGACGCAAAGCAACCTGGAATAAAAACGCTTGTTTTGGTTTTGCCTCTGTGGGAAAAAGGCTCTTTTAACAACAACCTGAAGTTTTCATTTACTGCTAAAGAAAGTGGATGAATCCTTTTTTACAGGTAAGTTTGGGTGGGAGATGGTTAACTCACTGGAATACAGGAGTGTTCTTTTAATTTTCTTTTACTTTTTTAAAACCTTAGTTTAATACTTGTTACTCGTATTTTTTTTACATTACACATATTTATTTATTTATTATTTTAATTTTCTGGAAATCAAGTGACCAAGTAAGGTTATTTGTGATAAAAGTTCATAAACACAAAACTTAAACATCCAAAGGAACCCAGAAAATTAAAAAATCTGGACTTTGGTCATTTAAGTCACAAGAAACCGCTTGATATATAGAAAATATTTTGAGATCTACGTAGAAGAAAACGTGGCTGAGTGAGTTAACACATTTAAGACCGTTGTCTGGCTGGATCATTATCTTTTTTTTTTTTTTTTTTTTGCCCTCTCGATGTTTTGGGATTAGATTTGAACCATGCGTCTCAGAGTGGACATCTTTGGTAAAAAGAACTTATGAACATTATTAGTCTAGAACAAAGTGTTATATTTATGATGCATGATACTTTTATGCCCCAGCTCCACCACCTCTTGTCCCATCAGTGGTCATCAGCTGAGAGACATCTCCAGAGCACTGTACAGTAGAGGTGGGAGAAATGATCGATTCTAAGATGCATCGCGATTCAGCCGTGCATGATTCCGCATCGATGCAGCAACGTGACATAATGAGATTCTCTCCCTATGTCTATGTCGGGGGTCGGCAACCGCGGCTCTGGAGCCGCATGCGGCTCTTCCATCCATCTGATGCGGCTCTCTGTGCTTGTAAAATAATGAATGGATATTTAAATAAAATGCTTTATATTTTACTGCATAAATTTTACATCTGTAAGCTAATTCTAAATGTAAAGATTGTCTGCGTAAACCTGAACAGTTCCAACCCGGTCTTACTGTGAGACCGGGTTGACGGGTCACGCTTGTGCGTAATCATATGCGTGTTCTGAGCTGACGAGGATGTGAGATTCCGGGATTCTCCTCAGACGGCTCATGGATGTGTCGCCACATTGGAGACAGGAACAAGCACTATTCAGCCAAAGTTTCATAGTGACAAGTCTCACTTCAGTCGCAGGAATCTTCCTGCATGCGCTTTCTGCGACGTGCTCCAAGCCCCTCTCCACATCTTCAGCTCGCTGTGCGCCGTACGTACGCGCTGATGTGATGGGTTGAAATGTTCTAATTACTGTTTACTGTGTTTACCAGTATGTGTGATTTAATGAATAATAAGAAACGGGTTCATTATTGTTTACATTTGCATTGTTTGTCAGTACTTTTTCCGTTATGCATCTTAAACTTCATTGCAATTTAGTCGTTGTAGTAATGAAGTGTGGCCACCGGAGGGAGTCTAGCGCTAGTGAGCCTTAGAAGAGAGCACGACCCTCCTGGCTCATTCAATACACGTTTGAGCAGAGGGAATAACGTGTCCGTGTTTCTTTTATCATTCACTCCCCTTTTCAGGGGATTTACATTTGGAGGCACCGCTGGGATCGTGGTTGCGAGGCTGGAATCCTACGGTGTAGGAGAACATCCCACATAAACCACCCCATTAACAACCGGGTAGTGGAGGGTGGCTGCAAGCAAGGTGACGCCAAACCAAGAGGACTGTGCATTCTGAGGGGCTAAAAAAGAAAGCTACTAGGAAGCATCAGCTCTGCGGTAACTGGCTAAAACACTAATCTTCAGCGCACCTCAACACTTTGAAAAAAAAACCGAAAAATGGATTCAGAAGTGGAAAGTCTACAGTTTGAAATTAAAGGAGCCCTCTTCCAATTTACCAGCGACCAACTCAGGGGCGGATTTAGGACTGAAGAAGATCCGGGGCTTAACACACACGCGCGCGCACACACACGCGCGCGCACACACGTGACACGCACTAGTCAACATCATATATATTTGTCTTGTACCACATAATGTTTAATCTGAAGCTACATATTCAGCATATTCAGGGCAGAGTATTGTTCCTGTTAGTGTTTAGTGTGAGATGATAGTAAATATTCCCTTTCTTTCTCCAACAACTTTACCTGATAGTAAGCTAACTTTAGGCAAACCAGCAGCACAACAAATATTTTCAAATAAGACTCACAAACCTGAGTCAACACCAGTCTCATCAGAGCTGGGGTTCTGTCGTTGTACTTTTGGTCTAAAAAAACGTCCTTATATCCATCTTCACTCATGCGTTTCAGACAGACTGCAGAAGCCAGCTGCTGAAGGGCTTCTCTTCAGTCTCAGGTTAACTGTATACTGACTAAGTAGCCTAGTGGTAGAGTGTCTGCCCTGAGATCGGGAGATCAGGGGTTCGACTCCTGGTCGGGTCATACCAAAGATTTTGAGAAAAATGGGACCCAATGCCTCCCTGCTTGACACTCAGCATTGGATTGGGGTTGGATTGGGGGGTTAAACCACCAAATAGTTCCCGAGCGCGGCGTGTCTGCAACTCAGGGGATGGGTCAAAATCGGAGAATAAATTTCACCACACACCTGTGTGTGTGACGACTAAATGGGACTTTACAAACTACTGCCAGCTGCGCCCTCTCTGTGTGACTTTGGTACTGCATGTTACTTCCGCGATTTAGATCCGGGGCTTATCATGAAAGATCCGGGGCTTCAGCCCAAGTAGCCGGGCCTAACGCCGCCCCTGGACCAACTGATCAAAATATGTAATTATCTTGACATTTCTGGAACAAATAATGAAAACATCATAGGGAAAAGTCGTAATTTTATTGTTTCACTGATCAGCAAGCATACTGAAAGTGACAAACTGAGCCAACTAGAAGATGCAGGAATGTCAGTACTATTGGAATTATTGGACATGATAAAAACAGTGCAGGAAGATGAGGAACAGGAGAACTTGAGCAAAGAACTAGAACAACTAAAACTCATAGTTCAACAGAAAGAAGCTGAAATGCATATGCTGGCCAATAAAAAATTAAAGGACACTGAAACCGGATTGGTCCAGGCTGCTCCTGCCTATATAAACAGCGGCTCATGGAGGAAAGACTTCAAGATTTCAGGACAAATTGGTGACCCCGGCCAAAAGGACAGATTAACATTTTCCAGCTTGGCCCGCCAAATAGAGACTGGTCTCAGCAAAGGTTACCACGAGTCAGAGATAGTGGATGCTGTTATAAGGACAATAGTTCCTGGTCTACAGCTGCGCAGCTACTTGGAAGGAAAGAGTGATCTGTCCCTTCCCACTCTTAGGAGAATCCTTCGTTCACATTATCAAGAGAAAAGCGCAACTGAGTTATACAAACAACTTACCACAGAAGTGCAGAACAGCAGAGAAACACCACAGAACTTTGTTATTAGAGCAATGGATCTGCGACAAAGAATATTGTTTGCTTCCCAAGAGGCGGAATCTGGTCTTAAGTATGATCCGGCACTGGTACAAATTATGTTTATGCACACAGTTCTCACTGGCCTTCAAAGTGACTGCATAAAGACTGATCTCCAACCACATTTGTTGAAACCAAACACCTCAGATGAGCTACTCCTTGAAGTTCTAAATATCGCCTGTGCTAATGATAAAGAAAGACAGGATAAGAAGAGAGCCACAACACAGAGATTTACTGCTGTGCATGCAGTCCAGTCCAGTGACACAGGTAGTAAGAGGAAACCTGTGGAAGATCAAAATGTTACTACACTCCCCACCGATTTTCTGTCAGACCTGAAAGAAATTAAAGCAGATATGCTTTTGCTAAAGGACCTCAAAACTGAGGTTGCACAGATCAGGGAATCCATCCACAACAAAGAAGAGAAAAATAATACGCAACCTGCAGTGCGCCAAGGACCAGAGTATGGTTATCCCTATCACATGTCAAATACTCACCCACAGTTTACCACCTGGACCAGAGAGGGTGCAACGGTTCCTCATCATCAGAGAGGGCCTCTACAGGAATACCAAGGTCCAGCTGATCCAGGATTGATGAGAGGAACTGCCCAGTTTCAACAAAGATTTGCACCACAACAATACCCGGTGCCACGTGCCAGACCGAGGTGCTATACATGCCAGGAGCAAGGAGAAAACTTCTGCCAACATTGCTACAGGTGTGGAAGTAGTGAACATTTCCAAGCTGGCTGCAGAGGGAACAGAGGCATGCATGCTACTATAAGGGAGTATCCTTTAAACGAGGGAGGGTTGCCCCGGCGGGACAGGGAGTGGCCATACACACCAAGAGGTCCCTAAAATGTGCCAGTTGTGGAGGAATGGAAGGAGAAAAAAGATTTTGACAATGTTCAGCGTGCAAAGTGATGCTCTACTGTTCCAAAGAATGCCAGGAGAGTCATTGGCCAGAACACAGAGAGACCTGTAAGCCACCCATAACAACCGTTAAAAAGACACAACTATGCAAAACAACGACAGGGAAAAAGAAAAGTAGTATCTCAAAGAAAGACACTACAGTAGTCGACCTGGTGGGAAAGAAGTGTTTCATTAGCTGCTACCTACAACAAAAGAAAACAGAAGCGCTCTGGGATACTGGGTCGCAAGTTTGTGCAGTTGATGAAGCATGGAAAGCTGAGAACATTCCAGATGTTAAACTCAGGGACATAGCAGAAATTGTTAACCCAGGTGATCTACAAGTTGAGGCTGCCAACGGCACAGAGATGCCATACGTAGGATGGGTAGAAGTGTTGTTTAAACTAGCAGCTGGTCCGCAAGAGTTTTATGTCCCAGTGCTTGTTATGAAAGGCAGCCAACTTTCTCGCCCCATTATTGGTTTTAATGTTATTGAACACATTATTACTAATGGTCAGGCTGAAATGAACAACAATGAAGCAAAAGAGGGGTTTTTAAAAAGTGTAAAAATGGCTTTCCCAACTTTAAAAAGGGGGAATGAGAAGGCGTTCATTAAAGCGGTAAGGGTGGAACGAGCATGTGAGTATCTGGTTAAAACAGCATGTTCGAGAATGAGAGTGCCAAGCCATAGTACTCTCCAAGTAAAATGCAGAATCAACGTCAGACCATTCAAAGAAGACACTATGTTGGTGTTTGAACCTGATGGGAACCCACTATGGCCAGAGGGGCTCCAGTTTTGTGACACTCTGCTTAATGTACGGAAAGGTGTTCAGCCTAATATTGTTCTTAGTGTACAAAACCCCACAGATCGCGACATCACGTTAACAAAAAGAGTAGTTATCTGCACTGCACAGCCAGTCATATCTGTGTATCCAGTCAACACAGGAAATGACTCGCAGCTACCCGTGTGCATAAATGATATCCAGACTCACAATAGTGAGGACCGGGAAGCTTCTACAGAACCGTGGGAGCCTCCTATTGATCTCAGTCACCGGACTGAGGCTCAAAGACAGATTGTACGTGATATGTTAAAGGAGGAGTCAGATTCTTTCTCTTGATCTGACAATGAGATTGGGTGTATAAAGAAGCTTCAGTTAAAAATTGAGCTAAAAGATTCAGAACCAGTCGCCCGTACTTACATGTCAGTCCCTAAACCGTTATATGATGAAATGAAGGACTATTTGACTGATCTGATTGTGCATGGATGGATTGAGAAATCATACTCGTCCTATGCCTCGCCTGTCGTTTGTGTCAGGAAAAAGTCTGGTTCGATGCGTCTTTGCATTGACTACAGGGAACTGAATCGAAAAACACATCCTGATCGGCAGCCAGTTCCAAGAGTTCAGGACCTTATGGATGGTCTTGGTGGAAACACCATGTTCTCTCTGCTTGACCAGGGAAAGGCATACCACCAGGGGTTTGTGGCAAAAGACAGTAAACATTTGACCGCTTTTGTCACCCCCTGGGGGTTATATGAATGGAATAGGATCCCATTTGGGCTAATGAATGCACCAGCGGCCTTCCAACGCTGCATGGAAGAGTGCCTTGAAGGGCTTCGTGACAAAATATGCGTCCCATATTTGGATGATACACTCGTGTTCAGTAAAACATTTGAAAGTCATGTCAGTGATGTTCGAAAAGTTTTGCAAAGACTCAGACAACATGGAATAAAATTAAAATCCAGCAAATGTGAGCTGTTTAAGACTGAAATCCGCTATCTTGGAAGAATAGTATCAGCAGAGGGAAATAAAATAGATCCTTCGGATACTGCAGCGGTCCGTGTTTTAAAAGATAAAGAACCAAAAACTGTTGGTGAGTTGAGGCAAATTTTAGGACTTCTAAGCTACTACCGTCAGTACATTAGAGACTTTTCCCGCATTGCTGCCCCTCTGTATGATCTGACCAAAGGGCCAGGTAAAGACCAGAGCCGACCACCCTGTAAAGGGAAAAAATCACAAAGCTACACTGAGATAAAAGTAGTGCCATCCCACACTCCAATTGAGTGGACAAAAGGCCATCAACAAATTCTTGAGAAGCTGATTGATTGTTTGATTCACCCACCTATTCTGGCATTTCCAGATTTCTCTCTCCCATTTGTTGTTCATACAGACGCTTCCAGCAAAGGCCTTGGGGCTGTACTGTATCAGAAACAAAATGGAAAGTTACGTGTCATCGCATACGGATCCCGGACTCTGTCAGCACCAGAAAAAAACTACAATCTCCATTCAGGCAAATTGGAATTTCTTGCTCTTAAATGGGCCATCACAGAAAAATTTCGCGACTATTTGTATTATGCCCCATTTTTCACAGTTTACAGCGACAACAACCCATTAACTTATGTGTTGTCAACTGCTAAGCTAAATGCTACAGGGAGTAGATGGGTTGCGGAGCTTGCTTATTTTAACTTCACAGTGAAGTATCGGCCAGGCAGAGAAAACATTGACGCTGATAGTTTGTCCCGGATGCCATTGGATGTGGAAAACTTGATGGCTGAGTGCACAGAAGAGATGTCTTATGATGTTGTAGGAGCAACTGCTTTGGCAGTGGAGACACAGTCAGAGTCGCACGCCTCCTGGTCAATGCCAATTTCTATTCACAGTTTGGTTGACACACAGGAATGTTCTCCGTCAATAACACAGGCAAATATACGGTTAGGTCAACAAAATGACACTCATATCAGAGTTTTGTTGCAGTCCAAGATGTCTGGAGTGAAACCTTCCCGCCAAGAACTAGACCGGCTTGGCCCTCAAACTAGGTGTTTATTCAGGGAATGGGACAGATTGGAACCAGATGAACATGGTGTACTTTGGAGAAAGACAGCCCGCAGGAAGCAGTTAGTTCTTCCAGAACAACACAAAGCACAGGTCCTAAATGAGCTGCATGACCAGATGGGTCATCAGGGTACTGATAGGACAACAAGCTTGATCAGAGATCGATTTTTCTGGCCCTACATGCAACGTGAAATAGAACAGTATGTGATGAAATGTACATGTTTGAAACAAAAGAAACCTAGCAGAGAAACAAGAGCTCCTCTTTCGAACATTGTTACCACACAGCCTTTTGAACTTGTGTCAGTGGATTTTCTACACCTAGAGAGGTGTAAAGGTGGTTATGAATACATACTAGTGATTGTAGATCATTTTACACGATTCGCCCAGGCCTACCCCACCACATCAAAATCTGGAAAAACAGTAGCAGACAAGATTTTCAATGACTATGCTCTGAAGTTTGGGTTTCCAGCACGTATCCACCACGACCAAGGGGGGGAGTTTGAGAATCAACTTTTCAGTCAACTCTCCAAATACTGCAGCATGGCAGGATCAAAAACATCACCATACCACCCTCAGGGGAATGGCCAAGTCGAGCGGTTTAATCGGACATTGATTCAGATGCTCAAGACCCTCACTGAGAAAGACAAGACAAACTGGAAAGACTCTTTGAATAAGCTTGTCTTTGCCTATAACTGTACACGCACAGAGGTGACAGGCTTTTCACCATTTTACCTGTTATTCGGCCGCTCCCCAAGACTGCCTATTGATGTGTTGTTCAGCTTACCAACAGAAACAGGAAGCCATGATCACCATGCTTATGTCGAACAGTGGAAGCAGGGAATGCAACAGGCTTACACGATTGCAAAGGAAAACGCACAGAAAGCTGCTCAAAGTAACAAAAGGATCTACGACACTAAAGTGAGGAGCTCGGTGTTGTCCCCAGGTGACCGGGTGTTAGTGAGGAATTTGACTCCTCGTGGTGGTCCTGGAAAACTTAGGAATTACTGGGAGGACAGCATATACACTGTGGTTCGACAGGTGGGAAACGATATCCCTGTGTATGAACTGAGACCAGAAAGTGGGAAAGGCAGAGCTAGGATACTTCACAGGAATCACATCTTGCCTTGCGATCACCTACCATTGGAAGGTAGGATGCCCACATCTGCAAAATCTAAGAAAAAAACTACAGCAAAGGAGGACGCCAGGGAGGAATCGGAGGATGACGATGATGAAGATGGTTACTATCTCATTCATTCTCCGTTTCTCTCATCAACTCAGCCTATTCAATCTACAGATGATCCCATTGGAGCCGCACCAGATACACCTGAATCAGAACCACTGGACTACGCAGTGGGACCTCACCAGTCTGAGTGGAAAGATGAACTGCATCCCGACACTCAACACATTCAGATTGAAAACTTACCTGATGATCAAGTAGAGGCACCAATGGCTCCGCCTGATCATACTTCTGACTGTGAAACGGAAATAAGATTGCAGCGACCACAAAGACTGCGTCGGCCCCCAAAGACATTGAGGTATGACAAACTTGGTTCTCCGTCATGCTAGTCTTGCTGCACTCTCCCCTTATGTGAGACCCCCAGCCTGGATGCACCCACAGCTATATGGCAATCAGCATCTTTTGTGTATGGGCTGTGATATAAGACAAATATATGGACATTTACCACAAAATGCGGGTGTAACAGAAAACAATGAGTTTGTACTGATGTCAGGCATTTGACTTAAGGACGTTATGAACTTGAATGTAGGCCCCATAGCAAACGCTGTAGCCAGTTTATTTGTATGGAAACATGAAATGTTTTTTCTTCTTCTTTTTTTTTGAATATTCCTACTGGTGACAAGTCGTGGCTGTAAAGATTGTATTGTCCGCCAGTATAATTTTGTCAGAACTTTGTTCCACTTGTTTGTGTTTATTTCCATGTATAGAGACACCCTAGGATGTTGAGGACAACATCTAACTGTGAGGGGGAGTATGTGATGGGTTGAAATGTTCTAATTACTGTTTACTGTGTTTACCAGTATGTGTGATTTAATGAATAATAAGAAACGGGTTCATTATTGTTTACATTTGCATTGTTTGTCAGTACTTTTTCCGTTATGCATCTTAAACTTCATTGCAATTTAGTCGTTGTATTTACGAAGTGTGGCCACCGGAGGGAGTCTAGCGCTAGTGAGGCCGGGGACACACTGGCCGCGGAAGCGCCGCGAAGCGCCGCGAAAATGGGACCGCCTTCATTCGGCGCCCTTGTTAAGCTATTCTATAGACCACATGGGCCGCCGAAGCGCCGCGAATCGCCTCGCGCCGGCGCGCGCCGGCGCTCCAGCCCGCGCCGTGCAGCGATCATTTCGGCGTTGGCTCTATTTTTTTCGCGAGCCGCGGGTGAATCGCGTCAATTCTGGCAGGAAGTCAAACGTAGACGTAAGAGGCAGGCCGGTAAAGTTAACAAAATAAAGCATTTCAAAATAAAATTCCGCAATAGTCAAATGTGTTCGTAAACAGACACTGCAGAAAAACCACACGAACACGCACACACATACACACACATCGAACTTGTGTGCGTGTGTGACCACGTGAAGGGGGGAGTGGTTTTGGGTGTCTTTTCACCGGAGCAAACAGGACAGAGAGGCAGAAAGTCTGAGGCAAGCAGTTAGGATGATGACTTTAAATTAATTATGGAAGTTGAGAAACACAAGGAGCTGTACGACCCCCGAAAAACATGATTGTTTACGTACCCATGTCGGAAGAAACTGCTAAGATACAGCTGCAGAATTGGAGCGGGTTCCAAGAGATTCAACTGGCAGAAACAACTGATACCATAGGTTCACACACACGCGCGCGCGCGCGCGCACGCGCACAAACACTCAAACGTAGGAAAAGAGCTGAGAAAAGGCAGAGAGGAAATGGAGGACACCAAGTGTTTAAAAGAAAAACTACAGCTGAGCCGAGGCGCGCCTCGACTGGGGCGCGTCTGATCTGAACTGAGAAGCGGCGAGCAGCGGCCGAATTTCGTGAGCGATTCGCTTCTCGGCGCTTCGCGGCGCTTCCGCGGCCGGTGTGTCCCCGGCGTGAGCCTGAGAAGAGAGCACGACCCTCCTGGCTCATTCAATACACGTTTGAGCAGAGGGAATAACGTGTCCGTGTTTCTTTTATCATTCACTCCCCTTTTCAGGGGATTTACATTGACAGTGAGCTGCGCTGAGCTCAGTGTCAAGCTCAGATGGGAATCATTTCTTAAGTGATTTAGCTACATCTGCGCAAAACGAATAAAGCGTCAGTTCGTCTGCATGAGTCGGGGTAATTCTTTCTATTCTTTCTCCGTCAAAATAAACGGTTAAATACGGGAACTGTCCAGTCAACACAAGCCCTGATTTTAACTGTTCTGTTTTCTTGTGAAAATTGTTGCAAAGAGATATAATTTAACTTGATTAACACCAGAGCCAGGCGCACTGCACCGTTGTCTCCGTCACTGTAAATGAGGGAAAAACAAAATGATCGGATCCTTTTCCGACCTTCCCCACCTACAAAGTTTAATTACAACAATCAAACGTGACAGAGCCTGCATTTGTATTATGAACATTCTAAACATGTTTTAAAAAGAAACGTATGACAAAAGTGGCACCTGCGCAGTAAAACCACCAACAGGGTGAAAAATATCAAAATATTGTAGGCTACAACTTCTGGATCCACTTTATATAAATCGTTTTATTGATTATCGTCTTATGAAAGATAACTTTGACGTACACGAGCGACCGGTACCGGCTGCTGTCACCTGTTGTGAGCAGCGCTCTGCTGTCTGAGGGTAGGCCCCGCCCACAACGCCGCGGCTGCTGCGGTGTTTTCTTTACTGTGGGAAACAGGTAATAATGGCTCTTTGATGGGAACAGGTTGCCGACTCCTGGTCTATGTCTATGCAGGACAATAAAGTTTTGAGGTTTTATAATCACTTCTGGGGGCAGAGTTGCAATGACATGCGCACTGCGTTGCCCTAGCGCCAATTTAAAACAGAAAAGGCGGACAGGGATACAGGGCCAACATTACCAGTAATCAAAGATGTACCCATTATATTTAAATCGGATGTTTGGGCTAATTTCTGTTTTGGGATCCTGGATGTGAAAGAACCACTTAACACAGTATTTGTTTACTATTTTTAAGTTCAGTAATATTCAATCTTAAAGCTGCTCTACCAAAAACATTATTTCTTATATTATTTAAGTAATTATAGGCAGCACACCTTAAACATTATTGCTCACTATAGTGAATAGATGAATGTTCTGTTTTTCAGGGATTTCGAAATCAAAAAGAAATTGAAAACAATTCTACTGCTTTTATCAAGTAATGAAAATTTTTGTGTGAAGAATCGTGATGCATTTCAGACTCAAATCGAATCGTTAGGCAAATAATCGGAATCGGATCGAATCGTGAGGCAGGTAGAGATGCACACCACTACTGTACAGTCTCTCATGGCTGACATCATCACAGAAACACCAACTCCTGGAAACATCACAGGAAACTCCACATCTGCTGCTGCTCACGTGGTCATGGTGATCAGCTGGTTGACTTTCTGGCTCGGGCTGTCCGCCATCGGACTGGCCCTCTACATCCTCAGGAATCTATCCAAAGGTGACACGTCACTGATCCACAGTCACTCTTCTGGTCAAAGCTTACTGTAGTTCAGAGACCAACTTTCATTCACGTTTGCCGTTTACAGGAGGAATATGATGCTATGCTTTTTACTGACAAAAAACACAAAAATATTTGTCTTTGTTTTTTCAAAACTTAAATAACAGTAATAGATATAAAAGCTGAAATCCTAAAACTGCAGCATTTACACAAGTGAATGTACCAACTACTGTGAGGGTGTTCCCATCACTAACTTCCAACCCTGTGCTCTTCATCCAGGAGAGAGTAAAGTTCCCGTGCATGTCATCTTCCTCCTGGTGTCTGACGTCATCAGCTTCTTCAGCTGTCCCAGAGTGACTCAGGACACACAAAATAACACCATCCTCTCCTCCAGTGGCGTAGACTTCCTCTTTTACTTTGGTGTAGTCTCTAACATCACCCTGATGGTGTTCATTGCTCAGGAGCACCACCTCCTGGTGGCCTATCCTAAGTGCCATGGCTGCTGCACCCGCATCAGGCTGTCTCCTGCAGTAACCTTTCTGGCATGGGCTGCTCCGTTTGCAATGCTCGCCCTTGCTGTTCCGCATTATAACTTTTGGTTTGCCGTGTGTTTTCTAGCTCCTTTTCCTTTTCTCCTGTTTCTTGCTGTGGATTCTTGGCGAGCCCTCCACTGCTCACGATCCAATCCCCCAACCCCTGAGAGGAGGAGGACAGCGTGGGGAATCGGTGCAATCTGGGCCAACTACACATTCCTGTATTCACCCTTTATCCTCAGCATCCTGTTGGAGGCTCTGTCCTTTACAGACCAGGTGTAATACCTGGGACTGGTGTCTCACCTGCTGCTCTACCTCAGCCCTCTGGTGGATCCCTTCCTTTATATATTCATGACCAAAGGTCCAAAAGAGGTTCTGCTGGTGTTACCCTGCTGTCAGAACTCAAGAAAGAAAGTGTGGGCAATTTCTGTTATTCTTAAAGAAAAGAGTCGGAGAGAGTTTTTTCAGTCGAGACAGCGTGGTCTTTTATTTGTCTTCTCACATCTCAGGACAGCCGAAAGACCCTGACAAAAGAGTGGTTCCCCTTTTTATAGCTCACAGCCTTTGAACATTCATTAGTCAACCAGCGAGAACCAGACCATATTTGGTAGCACATCTCTTCTGTGGAAACTGTGGGCGGAGACTTCTGTCTGGGACACAGCAACACTTTTGGAATCACATCAAGTATTTAGCAAGTCAGATAAGCTTTAAGCAATTTTACTGGAAGCAAGCAGAGACCAAAACAGGAAATTCCTTCGGAGCTGATGTTGGAACAGCACACGAACTCTAGCCAGAAAACACTTTCAACCTAAGAACTCAGCTTTAACTCAATACATTTTGTAGATGACCTCTTGACCTTTCTGGTGCCAACAGTCCTCCCTTTGGTGGACAAGAACCCTCTGTGGAAACGGTGGCAGAATCTGTAGAGACAAGGCTTTAAAGGAATTAGCAGATATGCAGCACATACACTTGGAGAAAAGGAAGAAATGTAATAATACAAAAGTAAAGGTATACACATGGGCTGTATGCTATTATTTTAACCTTTCAACAATTAGACTTACAAAAAAAAATTATAGAAAATTGAGTTTCGTAAAAAATAAAGCAGCCTAATGGACAGACATACTAATGTACGTTTGGGTATTGCACAAGTATTGCACACCCACTGCACTGATGTAAGTGTGTAAAAGGAAAATGCCAGTAAGTGTTAAACTGTGGCGTAAACGAGGTAAGACCCATTATTCATCATACACTGGTGAAATTAGAGCTCTGCATTGGCCCGTTCCCTGGGGGAGCAGTGAGCAGCAGACACAACTGCGCGCTTGCACTATTTGGTGGTTTGACTCCCTAGTTGAACTCCTTAATGGTGAGTATCAAGCGAGGAGGCATTGGGTCCCATTTTTAACTCAACTCAGGTCAACTTTACTTTATTTCTATAGCACATTTACACAATTCTCATTGATCAAAGTGCTGCACACAAACACCAAATTAAAGAACAATATTATAGTACAAAAACATGAAAACAGTAAAAATAAACCAGAAGTAAAAGCCTGAGAATATAAATGAGACTTTAAAAGAATTTTAAAATGAATAACTGAGGAGGGTTGCCTAGTAAAAAGAGGAAGCTGGTTCCACAATCTGGGAGCCACTGCTGAAAATGCGATCCTCTGCACACAAATCGTGTCCTCCTTAGAAGGAGCATAAGGTTGCAATAAAGCCCTTAAGTAAGGTGGACCCTGGCCAGGCAACATTTTGTATGTTAGTAAAAGGATCTTAAAATCAATTCTAAAATGAAACAGGAAGCCAATGCAGTGCAGCAAGGACAGGGGTGATATGTGTTTCTCTGTGATGTCTTGGCCCCGTCCCAGTTGCTTAAGACATCCCCTTCAGATTTGGCTTTTTAGAGTCCACATCCAGAAGGCTGGAACCGTGTTTCACTGACACAGGCTGTCAGACTAAAGCCCTGATGAGCTCAGCTGGGGCAAACTCTGGTCTGATGTTTAGGTAAGTGAAAATTTGGTTCTCCAATGCCTTAAAATGTTAGTAAAAATAATTTAGCCAGCAAACTTGTCCAGCTTCCTAATGTTACTTTTATTCTCCTCAAAGGAACACAGAACGCTCGGATGTTGGAGCTTCATGTGACCTACTGAGAAAGGAGTCCCACCAATAAAGAGACGGTGTCTGGACCAGACCAAAGTGAGTGATGACACTTTAACCCTACACCTCAGACTCTAGGAAAGCCACCCTCATCATCATTAAGAACACCTCACCTCTGAACGTCTCCATTTGATGGCAGCAGAGTGATTTGTTTTATTTTTTACTGGTTTAGTCTTAACGCAGTTTGGAATATTTTATTGAATTACATTATTTTCTTCAAATAACCATCTGATCTTAATGCGTACCTGATTCTGGACATGTACCTGATTCTAGACACGTACCTGATTCTGGGCGCGTACCTGATTCTGGATGTGTACCTGATTCTGGACGCGTACCTGACTCTGGACGCGTACCTGATTCTGGACGCGTACCTGATTCTGGATGCGTACCTTATTCTGGATGCGTACCTGATTCTGGATGTGTACCTGATTCTGGACGTGTACCTGATTCTGGACGCGTACCTGATTCTGGATGCGTACCTGATTCTGGACGTGTACCTGATTCTGGACGTGTACCTGATTCTGGACGTGTACCTGATTCTGGACGAGTACCTGATTCTGGACGTGTACCTGATTCTGGACGTGTACCTGATTCTGGATGTGTACCTGATTCTGGATGCGTACCTGATTCTGGATGTGTACCTGATTCTGGATGCGTACCTGATTCTGGATGTGTACCTGATTCTGGACGTGTACCTGATTCTGGACGTGTACCTGATTCTGGATGTGTACCTGATTCTGGACGTTTACAGAATAACTTTCCCCAAGTTCAGCAGCAGCTAACCTATAATAACAGCTGCAGCCTTTAGTAAGTCTGTCTGCACTGCTCTCTAATATACTTCCTTTCATAAGGAATCATTTATATCAGGGGTGTCAAACTCAAACTCAAACGGGGCCGAAATGAAACTCTGGGACGGAGTCAAGGGCCAAACTTAATATTTTTTGAAAAAGTGACGGCAAATTTGCACATTTTCTTTATCAACATATATGCAATTTTGAACCTTTAAATTTGGAAACAAACATTTCTGCATTAACACTGAATGTGGAATAACCAAATTACACACGAGCAAGTCAGTTTTAAATAAAAGGCATCAGTGGTATTCATTACTTGTGGTATAATCAGCATTTTTAAAATCTTTTAAATCTTTAAATCTTTTAAATCTTTTCTCACGGGCCAACAACAAAATAAAAATATCATTTTATCTTAAATGAAAATGCAACATCTCACCTGTTAACTTTCATGTTTTGGAGCAGAAAAAGAGCATAAAACCAACATATTTAAAGCTCAGTGTGCTCCACTGGTTTACTGTGATGCTCACCTGTTCCAGCCAGATACCTGCTTCAAGGGGTTGATCTGAGCTGAGGAGGAGACTCCTGTTGTTTTGTTCATCTTCATCATAATAATGACAACATTAGATGACAACAGGTGCTCACATAGGTTTGTGCTGATGAACATGTCTGAGCAGCTTGACCACGTTGTTGTGTGTCGGGGAGGAAACACGACAGCAACCACAGAGCCGTGCTGGTTTGAGCGTGTTGCTGCTCGCTGGAGTTATATCAGCTCTGTCTGGACGTTAGTTGGAAAACTTTCTCTTTCAGTCGTGAACACATTACTGAGTGGCTAGAATCTCCGTTTCTGGGCTTCAACGTCAGAAAACAGCTGAGTGAACTCGGCGCTGAGTGAGAGGAGTGTGTAGTTTGTCCGAGACAGCGGAGCTGCAGAGACCGGTGTTGTGCCATAAATCGACTCACTGCCAAAAAATGATTAGCAACTAAAGAAAGGAAGGGGAAAAAATCAAATCGCTGGAGAATTTTTTGTTTACATTTATACAACGTTTACATTCAATACAGGGCGCCATTTTACATTGTTTATTTATTTTTTAGTATCAAGGCTGTAACATAAAGAAAGCCAGCTCTTACCACAAACCATCTTTCAATTGCAAATATTGCAAAAAGGATTAATATATCCTTATTGTGAACGTTTAAGACAAATAGCAGCACTTAAAACAACTTCCGAACTGGAAAAAACTAAGCTAATCATTTTTTGGCAGTGAGTCGATTTATGGCACAACACCGGCAGCAGGCGCTGGAAAAAACACAAAGGAGGGGGCGCGTCGGCTCCGCGCTGACGCCGCAAAGCATCATGGGAGTTGTAGTCTTTGCGGTAAAATTGGCCAGTGGGCCAGTTTTAATATATTTTTGATATTTATCTCGCGGGCCACATAAAAATGCTCCGCGGGCCGCATCTGGCCCACGGGCCTGTATCGCATCAGACCCGTGCCACAACCCGTGCACGTGGATTGGGTCCACAGCGCGCGTGTGAACGGGACTCGCGAGCGAAAATATACATGGCGAGAGGTCATTTGTGCACTGAGAGGGAGCAAACTGTGTCTGTGAGCGCACAAGGATGTGCACAAGTGACAAACCTGCGTGTGCGCGTTGTCAACGAGCACACGGCAGAGGAAAACGTGCGCGCGCGGCAGCCACTGTGCGCGCTCGGCAGCCTCTCTGCGCGCTCGGTTTCTGACTCCTGCTCGCTCGGCTGTAAGGGCTTTTGGCACTCTGGAGGCGTGGCCTGTGGCAGATCTTCTCTGTCCTCTGATTGGTTAGTTTACCCCGCACTTTACCCTCTACCTATCTATATAAAAAAGTCTGCTATTCAGTAGGTGCTGGCATAGCTCAGCTGGGAGAGCGGGTGACTTTTGCCCCGGAGGATCCAGGTTCGAGTCCGGGCAAGGAAGATGCAATAGATGTCATGTTAATTTTTCTTAATTTCAGGTATTTTACAGTTGTGACCGTTCAACTGTCATTAAACGTCCGAATGTTTGCTGGGCAGTGTTTTAAAAAGTGCACATAAGCTAGATGGTTTTAACCATATAAAATTACATTTTTTGTGATACTGGAAAAATACATACTGAAATAAAACTACTGATTGAAAACTTTATGACTGTGGTTGTACAATATATGACTCACTAATACACTGCAAACTCCCTTAGAGTGGGGCTTCCAGAGAGAGAGAGAGAGAGAGAGAGAGAGAGAGAGAGAGAGAGAGATTGGTCTATATGTATATATGTACGCCCAACCCACTGACAAGAACACATAAAAGACTCACTGAGCGCCCCGTCCCCACTAAGTGCCTCTGTGGACACGGTCGTAGACCTTTTCCAGATCTCAAAAACACACCAACAGGCTGGGAAATCTCACACAAGTACCCTAGCAAGGGTAAAGAGTTGGTCTATGCTCCCACAGCCAATATCAAAACCACATTGCTCCTCCCCAGTTCTCGACGCCACTGTCCAGTATCTTGAAACAACTTTCCAGTGTTGTCCATTATAGGTGGGACACAGTGATTAGTACAAAGGGAAAAAGGAAAATGAACAGGAAACATACTTTACGTAGATGTGTGTATTTAAAGACATTGAATCGCTCTTAGTCTGACCCCTTTCGTAAGTCTGGTTTGTCATGGGGGCTCTCCTGGGAAGAAGCCTCCAGACATCAGGACCACGGGGTTCTCAAACCCTTCCAATACGATAAGGTGGCGATTCAGCGGAAGGGGTTATTTTTTTATTTAATTTAATAAACCTATAAAATTATACAAAAATATAAAATGTATACAAACGTATAAATATAAGTACAAAAGTATAAATAATATTTTACAAACATGTCAATAAGTAATAATAATATATAAATGAAGGATAAAAACTTAGCAAATACATACAGTATAAAAACCACCCATCCATTTTCCCGCTGATCTGAGATCACATTGCGGGGGCAGAAGCCTGAGCTTAGAGGCCCAGACTTCCCTCTCCATAAACAAAAAAATTACTCTTAAAATACAGTTATTTTGTCTTTTCTACCCTCTGTGGTGTTTGGAACAACAACCTTTAGCAGAGGGAAAGTCTGACAGTGGGTTACCTTCCTTCTGTGGTCCTGGGAACAAGAATCCTGATTACGAACAGAAGTCTGGTTTCTTTCTCTTCTGTGGTTTTGGGATTCAGGACCCTTAGTAGGAACAGAAGTCTGGTACTGGTTTGTCTCTCTTCTGTAGTACTGGGAACGAATATCCTGAGTACTGACAGAAGCCTGGTACTGGTTTGTCTCTCTTCTGTAGTACTGGGAACGAATATCCTGAGTACTGACAGAAGGCTGGTACTGGTTTGTCTCTCTTCGGTAGTACTGGGAACGAATATCCTGAGTACTGACAGAAGGCTGGTACTGGTTTGTCTCTCTTCTATAGTACTGGGAACGGATATCCTGAGTACTGACAGAAGGCTGGTACTGGTTTGTCTCTCTTCGGTAGTACTGGGAACGGATATCCTGAGTACTGACAGAAGGCTGGTACTGGTTTGTCTCTCTTCTATAGTACTGGGAACGAATATCCTGAGTACTGACAGAAGGCTGGTACTGGTTTGTCTCTCTTCTATAGTACTGGGAACGAATATCCTGAGTACTGACAGAAGCCTGGTACTGGTTTGTCTCTCTTCTGTAGTACTGGGAACGAATATCCTGAGTACTGACAGAAGGCTGGTACTGGTTTGTCTCTCTTCGGTAGTACTGGGAACGAATATCCTGAGTACTGACAGAAGGCTGGTACTGGTTTGTCTCTCTTCTATAGTACTGGGAACGAATATCCTGAGTACTGACAGAAGGCTGGTACTGGTTTGTCTCTCTTCGGTAGTACTGGGAACGAATATCCTGAGTACTGACAGAAGGCTGGTACTGGTTTGTCTCTCTTCTATAGTACTGGGAACGAATATCCTGAGTACTGACAGAAGGCTGGTACTGGTTTGTCTCTCTTCGGTAGTACTGGGAACGAATATCCTGAGTACTGACAGAAGGCTGGCACTGGTTTGTCTCTCTTCGGTAGTACTGGGAACGAATATCCTGAGTACTGACAGAAGGCTGGTACTGGTTTGTCTCTCTTCGGTAGTACTGGGAACGAATATCCTGAGTACTGACAGAAGGCTGGTACTGGTTTGTCTCTCTTCTATAGTACTGGGAACGAATATCCTGAGTACTGACAGAAGACTGGTACTGGTTTGTCTCTCTTCGGTAGTACTGGGAACGAATATCCTGAGTACTGACAGAAGGCTGGTACTGGTTTGTCTCTCTTCTATAGTACTGGGAACGAATATCCTGAGTACTGACAGAAGCCTGGTACTGGTTTGTCTCTCTTCTGTAGTACTGGGAACGAATATCCTGAGTACTGACAGAAGGCTGGTACTGGTTTGTCTCTCTTCGGTAGTACTGGGAACGAATATCCTGAGTACTGACAGAAGGCTGGTACTGATTTGTCTCTCTTCTGTAGTACTTGGAACGAATATCCTGAGTACTGACAGAAGGCTGGTACTGGTTTGTCTCTCTTCTGTAGTACTGGGAACGAATATCCTGAGTACTGACAGAAGGCTGGTACTGGTTTGTCTCTCTTCTATAGTACTGGGAACGAATATCCTGAGTACTGACAGAAGGCTGGTACTGGTTTGTCTCTCTTCTGTAGTACTGGGAACGAATATCCTGAGTACTGACAGAAGGCTGGAACTGGTTTGTCTCTCTTCGGTAGTACTGGGAACGAATATCCTGAGTACTGACAGAAGGCTGGTACTGGTTTGTCTCTCTTCGGTAGTACTGGGAACGAATATCCTGAGTACTGACAGAAGGCTGGTACTGGTTTGTCTCTCTTCTGTAGTACTGGGAACAAATATCCTGAGTACTGACAGAAGGCTGGTACTGGTTTGTCTCTCTTCGGTAGTACTGGGAACGAATATCCTGAGTACTGACAGAAGGCTGGAACTGGTTTGTCTCTCTTCGGTAGTACTGGGAACGAATATCCTGAGTACTGACAGAAGGCTGGTACTGGTTTGTCTCTCTTCGGTAGTACTGGGAACGAATATCCTGAGTACTGACAGAAGGCTGGTACTGGTTTGTCTCTCTTCTGTAGTACTGGGAACGAATATCCTGAGTACTGACAGAAGGCTGGTACTGGTTTGTCTCTCTTCGGTAGTACTGGGAACGAATATCCTGACTACAAGCAGGTTTTTGGAGCTTTTCACCAGATTCCTGCTGATCTGTGCCCTGAGTCCCACAGTTAGTAGGCAGTGAGGCTTTTGGGTTGACCTCACTGACCTGAACCTCTGTGTTGGGAGAAAAGTCAATTATTTCATCATAATTGACCTCAACTCCTCGTTCTACGATTTCAAACCAAGAAAGACTTTGTGTGGTCTCCATCTTTAAGACGTGTGAAATATTGACGGGTTTGAAGAGAAAACTGTGACAAAATTCTCAACTATCTGTCCCAAACAGTCAGAAAACTGAGGAGAAACAGTATGTATCGAATGGAGTCACGAGTGTTTGTGAGATACAGACTTGTCTCTGAGATCTGACGAATGCTGTTCTTTGGTGTCTGTGGCAACCAAGAGTGATGTCATCAACTGCTGTCCTTTGATCTATGAACTCACCAAGTGAAGATGAGCACCAGCTTCATCCTTTTATGTACGTGTCTGTGTGCGCGCGCGTGCGCATGCGTGCGAGTATACATGCGCGCGCGTGTGTGTCCAGATTCTAAATTGTATTTTAATCATTTTATTAGAAGCTAAATGTTGCTGCTAATGTTTTTCCTCTACAATCGGTGCAACACAAATAAAAGCTGACCCTGAGAGTTAGCATGTTTGATTTTCTAAAACGATGACATTCGGCCAGAGTTCACGTAAGAAAAGCTAACTAATATAGTGTGATGATGAGAAAATAACCTGACACGAAACTAAATGGCAACATTAATACTAAATGGTTGTTTTCTGCTCGTAAATACTGAAAGCTTCACAGGAAAAAACGACTTACCGGTCTTATTTGAAAGCAATAACATTGGCGTCGCTTGATGATGACGTTGCTTGAAAACTTAAACTTTATTGAAAATAGATACAAACAAAAAATTTTTGCGCATGTTTTTCATGGACTGAAATGATTTTATGTGAATGTGGGACCAGAGCTGGCAGCAAATATCTGACCAAGGAAACGGAATGAAACATTTATTTATTTATTTTTACTTTTTTTTATTTTTTTAAGATAATGAATGAAGCATTAATAAAAACATCTCCCTGACTGCATCTTCCTCAGATGAGCTGGAGGTTAAATAAATCGTTGATCATTGTAACAACAGCCTCCACTGACTGTGATGGTATTGTTGGTTTAAAGGGTTATTGGTGGTATTCTAAAACCATTAACTTACATAAATAATTTATCCTTTCAAACTGGTTTCCTCTGAAAGGCAATGGCCAAAAGGTTTAAGCAGGGTAATAAACATCTACAACTAAGGCCAGTGTCACTCCTTCCACAATGTTCAAAAATCCTGGAAAACTGTTTAAATGTAGGCTAGAAAACGTGTTAACTAAATATATGAAACACTAAACCATAGTCAGTACGGATTCGTGGAAAAGAGGGACTTGTGATATGAAACAAGACCCCAGTCAACTAAAATGCATTGTTGTAAACACCTAAAAAGGCTCCTGAGCCTTTAATGGTCTCTTGGTCTAAGTTGCATTAATTTTGACTCTGGAAAATAAAATGTGCTCTAATGTTATTTTGTTTCTCTGACAGACTATGTGTCATTTCATAAAATGTAATGCCCCCATCCCCTCTACACACACACACACACGCATACACACACACACACACACACACACACACACACACACACACACACACACACACACACACACACACACACACACACACACACACACACACACACACACACAGCAATGTATTAATGAGGAAAAAATAGTAAAACAAAAAAAATGACTTTTATATTTCCTGTGAATCACACGGGAATAACGTGAGAACCCAACCTGGGGTCAAAGGTGAGGTTTTGCTCAGAGGAAACAAACCTGAGACCTAACAAAAGAAGCCACAGACTCAGAATCACTGAACACTTTAATACATTTGAACGCTGAACCTTTGAGTTTATAATGACCTGAAACCCAACATTCAGTCCCTGAAAGCAGAGAAAAGCTCCTGAAAAGTCTCGCCTCACATCGAGCAGAGAGCCATTTGTCCCTTTGGTTATGAATGTCTAAACTGTAAAATCTACAGCAGTACAACATGGACGATGGTGGTGGTCACATTCTTTACCGTCCCTGTGCTATTTACAAGTTCAAACAAGCCCGTTCCACACAGCAGGTTTAAGGCAGGGTGGATTTGTTGTCTTCAGGAACTAAAAGCTGACGTGCTCCTGATGTAACTGGTGGGTTTGGCTCAGAGCTGGCTGATCGTACTGGATTGTTCCGACCAGTAAGCTCCAGTATCACACCTGCATGGGTTACGCTGTGATCTCTGCTTGAAATAAAGATAATGATAGTCAGAAGTTTTGATGCAAAGTTCAAATGGTCGACAACTATGATTAGCAGCTAAAGAACTTAAGGCTAAATGATTTCAACTGTCAAAAGCCCGTTTTCTGCCATCACAGCACCACCACCCCTCCTATCATACAGGTCAGCACTCTGCATGTTTCTGTTTTCTGCTAATTATCACTTTCTGTCCCAGAGCTGCTGTCAGAGTCAGTTTCTCACAGAACAGATGGAGTTTAATAAACGAACACAGAAACATCAAACCCATACTGAGTGGAACCATCAGCTAGACTAACAGAATTACAGCAGACATAATTAGTGTCACTTTATCTGCTGATATTTCTTCTTTGCCTTCACAGATTTGTGAAAATATGTCATTTATCAGTTACAAAGCCTGAATTGATTAATAATGTCTGATATTCCCCTCCAGCGAGTCAACAGAACCAGGAAAAGCTGTCTGTGGGGTAAAAATAAAACCTAACATGTTTACAGCAGTCATGCTGTTCTGAATAAGAGAGCCAACAGGAAGAAAACTAAACTGGACTAATCTGGAGACAGTTTCCGTTAACAGTTTATTCCTAAAGCTACTGAGTAGAAAATCTGGTATTTTCTTCTGTCCAGCATTTGTTCCACTACATTATTTCAGATCTTATCAGGCTGAACTAAAACATGAACACACGGATGTTTTACCCCAAACAAGCACGTCTAGGAATTAGACCAGCAGTAAGAAATGCTTCACACATTCTTCCATGTTAGCATGTTTAAGCACTTATTAAAGGTCAACTGATATCGGTTTTTATATTGCCGATACCGATTTGCAGTACACCCGGTCAGCTGATGGCCGATATGTACTGCTGAATTTTAAGGACATTTTCCACCTTTTTTCCACACTTAAATGTCACTAATAACATCGGCAGGGTTGCGGGGATAACCGGTTTGACCACTAGCTCAGGTTAAACCCCCCCCCCCGCTTTCCACCTAGGAAGCGGTTGAAGTCTCTTGTGTGGGAATATATTTAAAATATTCCCACACTGGAAAAACCGGGCAAATATCGGCCCGATACATTGGTCTACCCCAGCACAAATAATGTTAAAATGAAGGCATCACACTTTGACTTTATTTAAGGATCTTTGAATGAAATTGCAAAGAAATATGCAAAAGTTTGGAGATTACTCATCAAAACTTTTCTGATGGGGACTTCTGCTGGAATTTTAATTATATTTGAGTCCATCAAAGGCCAAGCTAAATAAAATATGATTTATTAATAGAAATAAGAATAAACGTGTGTGCTTGGCACCAGTCTGATCCACTGAACAGGAAATGATGCAACATTTGATCTATTCAAGCTGATTTAGTCCTTATTAACACACACATGCAAAACACGTGTTTTCTAATAGAATTCAATTAACACAATTAAATTAAGAGTTTTGGACTTTATTATTATGATTTTTGCATTTCTTAAGTTTTCATGTGAATTATCAAAAATTCCATTTTTGCATCAATAGATGAATAAATGTGTGATTCTTTACTTAAACTAAAATGTTTAAATCCAGTTCCTTAGAGGTGCAGCAGAATGTTTCAGTCTGATCATCAGATTTTCTGCTAAAAGCCTAGATTTGTGTTCATTTATTTATTTATTTTGTCTAAGAATATACATGAAGCCATAAAAATGATGCTTATCACTTAGCTTTTTTACTTGAGCCTGCTGAACACACATCTAGCTGTTCTGGGCTAACTTGGTACACAGCAGGAGCAGAATGAGCTTTTTTCCTCAGATAGATGCAAACATACTAATGTGCATCTTCCTGTAAAGTCCAGTAGAGGGCAGTGTGGGGCAGTAAATGAACCCAGGTGATGTTCTGCTGCCTTACTGGGGTAGAGGTCACTGCGTGTTTCCATGAAACATTCATGTGTTCAGTTTTATCGCTGACTTTATCCTCTCAGCTTTCTGATTCTGTGACCTGTTTTATCACGACCTCGTGATCCAGAACACAAACCAGGAATTTGCGGATGTTTTCTCCATAAAACTGGAGTTTTCTCCTCAAGAATGACTTAAAGAAAAGGTGGATTACAGATGTCGTCTTGTTTCATTTAAAAGTAAAATGCTCATCTTCACAGGTGGAGGCACTGACAGCCTGGTCCTCCAACATCCGCCTCATCTCAACAGGAAAGATGGAGTCGTGTCGTCCATGTCCATCCGTCCAGTTCAAGAACCATAAACCCACGTTCTCCAAGTCAAACCTGCAGCTCCTCCATCACCTCCATCACTATTGTCCTGGGTCCAGTCAGGATCAGGTTACTGACGGTCCGGTAGTCGTGGCAGAGGACGTTCAGTCCATTCACGGACACAACATACTGACACACCTGGAGACACGAGGACAGACAGGAGAGACGATGGAAACCTGACTGCTTTCATGTTTATTACATATAAGTCATTTCATGTGTTTTACACTAAAGATCAGTTCTTCAAGTTTGAGCCTTAAATAAATCAAAAGATTGACACACATCGGATTAGCCACAGATTGACAAATGACGGTGTTAAAGCTGTTTTAGTCAAATCTTAAAGACTCCATATTAAATCATTTAAATATCTTTACTTGGAGTTCGGGTTGTGAAGGAAACTTCTGCCCAATGTCTGTAAAACTGACTCAGACATTTTTGTATTCAATTCCAAAAGTCAGCCACGCGTGGATGAACATCCAATCATTAGTTTTGAAGAGTTTCATTAGAATCCAGAAGTGGTCCATGAAGATTTTGCAAATAAATAAATAAATAAATAAATAACACACAAATGCACAGGTGAATGAATCAAACACACCCAACACAACCCTTTATCTGTTGTGCTGTTGACTTGATACTGGCTAGTTTAGATTCCCTTTGAAACAGAAAAGCTCAGTTTTTCGGTATGATTGCTGCAGCCAGCACATTTCCGTACTGATGCTCCTCAGCTGTGATCCTCAGAGAAAAAAGCTCCTTTCACCGTTTTAGCTAAACATCCAAATAATGTTTATTCCAGGTGTTCAGTTATAAAAGAGGAGTGCAGGAAATCCCCAGGCCATGATGTAACCAAACACAGAAAGGGTCAGTGAACCCGTCCAGAACTCCAAGGTCATAAAGATGTAATTGAGGCTGTTTAACACTGGGAACATCAGAACAACCACACCTGCATCACTCATCTAACCAGCTCAGTGGTCTAGTGGTCTGTGTGTCCTGAGACTGGGAGATCGCGGGTTCAAATCCACGGTCGGACCAAAGACTTAAAAATGGGGCACAATGCCTCCCTGCTTGACACTCAGCATTAAGGGGATTAGCTGGAGGGTTAAACCCGCGCACAGACGTGTCTGTAGCTCACTGCTCCCCCAGAGGTTGGTCAAATGCGGAGAACAAATATCACCAGTGTGTGATGACCGACCCAATCAGAGCTCTAAAAATCATCCTAAACACTGTCTGAGGGAAAAAAGGACAAAGATTTACAGGAAAACTTTCATCTGAAAGAGACCAAAGTCTTTTTTAATATTCTCTTTCCTCCCTTGATTTAAAATTATATAAATATTTAAATGATGATGAAACATGTCAATAGTTTTTGGAGTAAAATAAATAAAACTGCAGCTCTGAAATATGTGTTGTGCGTGTGCGTGCACACACACACACACACACACACACACACACACACACACACACACACACACACACACACACACACACTCACTCCTAAATGTCCAAAGTAATTGTTTACATATTAATTATGTTACATAATTCATCAGCTCCTTTGTAATAAAGTATAAATTTAAATAACGTGGACTCACATTTAATTGGATGATTTGAAACTAAACGCAAAAAACAAGTTGTTTCCACGGGGGAGGTACAAACACACGCGTCTCAGCCAGCAGCAGTGACTTGCACAAGTGCACTGGTTGCTTGGCAACCTGGGGGTGACAACAAGACTCCAGGAGGGTCTGAACAAGTGAACTTCCAGGATTAGATCATTTGCAGGGGGCCACCTTCTGAGAGGCGCCCGCATACACACACACACACACACACACACACACACACACACACACGCCTCTATAAAGAGGTTTCCCAGAGTTTACCGTAGCTACAGAACTTCCATCCCAAACTATTTCCGCGACTTCAGAGGAAAACTAAAAGCCGCTCGAGAGGCTGAGTCGGGCCGCGTGACGTGCTCTTTACAAACATCAGCTGCCATTCCAAACTTGCGTTTCCAAAAACTTTATTAAAATAACTCCAATTAACTCGAAAGCGCGCTCAAAAACAAAAAGTACAATTATCACAGCGATCAACAAAAATATGCAGCAACCCGCTCCTCCATTCCCCATATTATCTGAGCAGGTGCAGGAGATGAGGTTAAATCCCCACCCATGATCACCTGACCTGACACTGATCTCTGTTTACAACAAACAAACCCACCAAAACACGTCAATAAACATTTATATGTCTCCTGCACCAACTGAAAAAGACAAAAGATGCTACATTTGTGTGTGTATGCATTTATGTGTGTGTGTGTGTGTGTGTGTGTGTGTGTGTGTGTGTGTGTGTGTGTTTATGTACGTGTGTGTGTATTTATGTACGTGTGTGTATGTATGTATTTATGTATGTGTGTGAGTGTGTGTGTGTGTGTGTGTGTGTGTGTGTGAGTGAGTGAGTGAGTGAGTGAGTGCGTGCGTGCGTGCGTGCGTGCATGTATATGTGAGGAGTGAGTGAGTGAGTGAGTGAGTGAGTGAGTGCGTGCGTGCGTGCGTGCATGTATATGTGAGGAGTGAGTGAGTGAGTGAGTGAGTGTGTGTGTGTGAGTGAGTGAGTGAGTGAGTGTGTGTGTGCGTGCGTGCATGTATATGTGAGTGAGTGAGTGAGTGAGTGAGTGAGTGAGTGAGTGCGTGCGTGCGTGCGTGCGTGCGTGCATGTATATGTGAGGAGTGAGTGAGTGAGTGAGTGAGTGAGTGAGTGTGTGTGTGAGTGTGAGGAAAGCCTGCTGATGATTTTACAACCTGCACTCTGAGGATCAGTAGGTGAAGCCGTCTCCGTGGCCTTTCGCCTGGACTCAACCCTTAGCAGAGCCGGTGATCCCTCCTCTCCAGTGTGTGTCTGAGTTATTAAGCATCAGTAAAACTACTCAGCTGAGATGAAGCTGCAGTAACCTTCCTAGACACGCATGTCAGCACAGGTGGAATCTCACCTGCCTCTGACGATGTGAGCAGATTTATTCATCCAAATTCTTAGGATTCAGTTTGGGAAAGAAAATCATTATAAATGTAGTAATGTGTGTCCAGAAACATCCACAACAAGGGTCTCCACGTGTTTACATCTCCATGGTAACAGGAGCCAAAGGTTAACCCTAGTTGTTGATACGTAAACCTCTTCACCTTTAACTCATATTAACCCGGGGAGTTTAAAGGTTGCTGAGTTCAACTCGTTTTTCCTCCTTTCCCATGTTGTGGCTCAAGTCCCTGTTCTGTACATTCCCAGCATTCCTAGCTGTGGCTCATGTTGACATGCCAGCTGTGGCAGCAGAACCAGCAGTTCTTGTCTTGTTTTTTTCTCTGTGTTTTTCTTTACCTCCTCCTCCTCACCAAAAAAATCTGTTCCTCTTTTCTGTTTCTGCTCAAACTGCTCTGGAAATCTTTATGTTGAAAATGAACCAACGGTCTTACGTAAATAATCAGCGGTCAGTGGCCTCACCTTCATGCCCACAGCAGCAGCAGGTCCACCGGGGTCCACGGCCTGGATGTGACAGGGTTTACTGCCCCGCACCACAAAGCCCCAGCCCACAGCGTCCCCGACAATCTGACAAGCAGACGCAGCAGATCAACGGCCGACAGGAAACTACTGCCCTCCTTACATGTATTCATGAATAAGTGTGTGTGTGTGTGTGTGTGTTTTCCTACAGTGAATGTCTTCTTTACAAAAGGTCCTCCTGGTGTCAGCAGCTCCTCTGGACTCACTTGTCTCTTCACAACTGTTGGAAACACACAAACACACGGGCCTGTTTACTTGCTTCATTAAAGTTTAATGGTGTGTGTGTGTGTGTGTGTGCCTGCGTACACACAAACTACAAAAAAAACTAATATTTAATAGGTAGTTTCATTTAATTCTTACATTTGGTTAAAAATACAGATGCATGTAGATAATGTGTGTGGATCACATGCTGACAGCTTTAAGGCGCACTGCTTCCTCAAAAAGTGTGTGTGTGTGTGTGTGTGTGTGTATGTGTGTATGTGTGTGTATGTGTATGTGTATGTGTGTATGTGTATGTGTATGTGTGTGTGTGTGTGTGTGTGTGTGTGTGTGTGTGTGTGTGTGTGTGTGTGTGTGTGTGTATGTGTGTGTGTGTGTGTGTGTATGTATGTGTGTGTGTGTGTGTGTGTGTGTGTGTGTGTGTGTGTGTGTGTGTGTGTGTGTGTCTGTCATGATTACCACATCTCCATGTATACAAAGTGTTACTCAGACTTATTAATCTAAATGAATTATAATATTTTAACTGATTCTGTAAAATCACCATCATGGTTTACGTCTATAGCACCTTCCACTACCTTTGTACCAGCCCATGGTGCTGTACACTTTCAGGAAACAATGAAGCTAAAACATAGTAAAAGAATATTAAAGACAATAACAAAAAGTTAAATAAGTCATAATAAAAGTGAACTTAGAAAATGCAAGACAATAAAAGACTAAAATCCCAATAAAGCCAAGACTGACTTGTGACTCAACGGGAAACAGCCGGTTGGTAAAAGTGTGTCTTTAAACGAGTGGAGGCGTGGGGCCTGCCTCACGAGCAAAGGCGACGTGTAAAGACGAGACAGCATGAGTTTCTTTCACGCTTCTGTTACACTTAAAAGGTATTTCTGTACTTCTCGTTGGATTTTTTTCCTTATTTTTGTTGAACCACTTTTTCTGTTATGCTTGCATAAAAATACCTTTGGTCTGAACCTGGTTTGTGTTTCAGAAGAGAGCGACTAAAGCTTCTTCATCTCCCTGACCTGAAACGTGTTTAATTCTGTATGAAATGTCACTTCTGCTTCACGTCAGCAGCAAGGCTCTTTCATCCAACATCACACAGGATCAGACAAGAAGCTCCTCCTGACTGTGGTTTGACTGCAGATCTTCACATCATGTGACAAAAAAATGAGAAGAAAGGGAACTACCAATGCGTGTATGTGTGTGTGTTTGTTTTCCTGTTTAATGCATGAGTGGTTGTTACAAAGAGACTCTTGTTAAGAAAAACCTCTTACACACAGAACACACACACACACACACACACACACACACACACACACACACACGTGGATAAATGAGGTTTCTAATGATGAGCTAATGTTAAACATGTAATCATTACTTGCTGCAGAATCAAATTTAAAAATCTTTCATGACTGGTTCACCTTTTGTTTAAAATATCAATATAACTGGGTTGAAAAAAGAATAAAAAGGATTGAAAATGTGACTCTAGAGTCCCATGGCGTTATTAGCAGCAGAGGGAGGCCGGATCCGTTTCATCCTACCAGATTTGGGGTTGCAGAGAACAGGTGGACTGCTGCTGAGCGTGGGACTGCTGCTGTAATAACCGCTGCTGCCACAGCTGCTGCTCATGCTGCTCCGCCGAGCGCCAACCAACACCTTTATCTCTTTAGTGGGACTCACTGGGAGGAGGCAAAAGGAGAGGAAGGAAACACATCATGAGGAATGGAAAATGACTCCAAGTGAACATTTATAGATTACCAAAAAAGAAACGAACCAGTCCATTCAGAAATGTTTGTCAATTTTTAAGTGACATTGTGTAGTTTTTACCATTAATCTCTGAAAATATCCATCGAAATGTTGTAAATTAATAAAAAAGATGCCCAGTTTTAGAAAAATATTGACTGTTTCATAACAAGTTACCTTAAAATTCTGTTCTAAAATACATGGGAGTGGGTCCAAGGCCCAATCCCAATACTTGCACTTGCACCTTCGCGTCCTTCGGCCATTGGGTGCAAGTGCGTAGGGTGTCCCGATTCTCAAGTGCGGAAGTTGACCACGCCCCCATTGCAACCTTGATCTGCACTTCACCCAAGTCCGCAGCGATGCGGACCTCGGGCAAGGGCATTACCCACAAGTCATTGCTGCAGGAGAAAGCCTCAAGTTCCTTTTCTGAAAATTTGTATTTTCTAATGAAATTTTAGGACGATTAGTTGGAGCTCTAAACATTTTAGACAAGGCCTGGTGGGATCTGAGTCCCTGGACTCTATTGGATCCCCGGCGGGGGTAGTCGCCCCTGGGTCCCGGGTTGCTGGGTTCCGGGCTCGGCCAGCTTGGGAGTGGGAGGCTGCGGGCGGGCCTGTGGGCTTGCCGCTGATATCCCTCAGGACTCTGCCGGCTGCTGGTTGGCTTTGCAATCGCCCGGGGTCACGTTTCACCCGGACCGAAATAAGTGACGCACATGCACACTGCACTGAATGCACAAGTGAGTAGCAAATGTAACTTAACTTTCTCTTAAGCCACGGCGGACAACGTGGACCCCGGTGGAGTGCGAAAAAGACAGAAAATGTCAAAGGTGTGGGACCATTTCTCACGTCGTAAGGCAGAAAACGTAGTCCAGTGTAAATACTGTAAAATGGATTTAGCCTACCACGACACCACATCCCCGGTGCTGCAGCACCTGACCAGGAAACATCCACGTGTAAATGTCACTTCTGTAAGCGGACTCGGAGCCTCTACAAGGTAATGCACTTTAGCCTGTATTTCTATATGTTCTGCAGACACTGTGTGACTTTTTCATTTGTAGCACTCAGTTTCAGCTCACACTGTACATCTGGTAGCAACACGTAGGACTTAAAACGTGCTAAAAATAGCAGTTTTTACAACACGTCAGACTTTTTACTGTGTTGTTATTGACGTCTGTTGTCCCTCGGGATTGCTGCTGGAGGACACGGGTATTTATGAGAGGAAAACAAAATAAAGTAAATAAATGTTTTGTGATCAGTATAATTTGACATAACCACGGCAAACATGCTTTCTCGACAATCCTTGTTATTGTGTGAGAAGAAAAAGTGTAGAAATTAAAACGGGCGTGTGTTAATAGGGAAATAACTGGCGAGCCATGTTTGCACATGCGCCGTGAGCGGTTCTGGTGCTGTTTGAGTACTCAGTTACAAAAATATTGGATAGCTGCAGCCCTAGTCTAATGTGTTGGATATAGTGATATTTAAGAAACCTGCAACAAAAACAGAATTTCCATTTAATCCCAAATCCTGCTCTAACGTTTTTGTCCGTTTAGGGCAGCAGTTCCCAAACTTATTTAGCCGCGCACCCCCTTCTATTTCCCGACCATGTCGACGCACCCCCCAGCCCCACATCAGGGCATGGCTATATATGAACAGTGTTTATATATATATATATATATATATATATATATATATATATATATATATATATATATAGTGAATCCTCTAATACAGGCCGGTATTCAATTAAAGGCCGGGTCTCCAATTCTGGCCGGTGTCTGAGTCAACGGAGGTAAATAAAGGCCGGTCTCTTATTGTGGCCGGATGGCATGTGGTAACAAGCAAGTAGAGCGTCCCAGCGGCAGGGTTGTAGTCCCCAAATCAACCAGCAGGAGGCAGTAGAAGTTCACACAGACCTTTTTTAGGCCTTTTCTTCAATGCTTTGTAATGCTACAGACACGATCCTCTATCATGCTCCTACCACACAGAGTCATGGTGTCAGTTAACCATGCTAATTCAACCCGCTCCACAGAACACACATCACCTTCCCTGTGGCTTACATAACACTCACACAACAAGCAAATCAGCACATAGGAACTAGCAGAACGATAGGAAACACATATAACACAATACCCAGAATGCACCTGGCTTACAACCCCAGCCAGGTCATTACACTATCAAGTTCAAAGAGAACGTGTTGATTATGCTGCAGAACACTCTGGAGAGCAGCAGTAGGGGGTGTATGAACTACAGCAATCCCTCCGCGGTAGATGCGTTCCAGACCTGGCCGCGATAGGTGAAAATCCGCGAAGTAGGGACTCCCAGCATGCCCCTCGCGGGGATTCCCTTCACGTCGCACCTACGTCACAAACCGCGGCTATAAACGGAAGTCGCCTTTCCAGCTCACCACTCAGTCATCGTTTCTTCAGATTCATGATCAGAGTTTCCAACCTACCGATCAATCCAACGAACTATCAGCTCATAGTAAGTTATCTTACTTACTTCTGGAAAGCCCGGCATTTCCGTGTCACTTCGTTGACGCTCGAACGCTCGGGGGTTTCCTAGAGCAGCCGGCGTTTCACCGACGCTATCACTTCCGCGTCTGTGAAACCACGCTCCCTATTGAATTATCGTATGATCACATTCTCTTTTTGGGGTAAAACTCAAGTGCCAGACCGTAGGTACTGACACGCGATCGTTCATGTCGGTTCATTTCCTTTAATGTTTTCTGTCTTTTATTTGCGCCTGATGTGTATCGCTGCTGTGGAGCGGGGCGCATCAACTTGTCCTCCGACGCACAGATCACAGCAGGGAGCGCTCCGCTGTTTTCGCGGTCGGTAGATCTGCCTCCTGAGCACGGCCACAGTAACAATCAGGTGTCGCCACCTCAAAAACTAATTTAACACGCGATCGTTCATGTCAGTTCATTTCCTTTAATGTTTTCTGTCTTTTATTTGCGCCTGATGTGTTTCGCTGCATGCTGTGGAGCGGGACGCTGCGCGCATCACCTTGTCCTCCGACGCACTGATCACTGATACAGCCGCCAAACAGCAAGCGCTCCGCTGTTTTTGCGGTCGGTAGATCTTTTAGAACTGCAGTTCAAAGGTAACTCATGAGGTGAATATATATGAAGCCAGGTAGCAGTTTTTCTTTAGGATTGAGAGGAGATGCAGGAAGATAATAAACAGACAGGACAGAAAAATAGTCAAATAAAAACAAGTTAGTTTTTGTACCTGGTGTTGCAACAAACAGACACCATTGAAGGTCATCAGAAGTGAGGAACAGAAAATGAAATAATTATTTTAATGTTTAGAGCAGCAGGAACTCCGAGAGGCTGCAGGCGCATCAGTGAGTATGCGGCCGCTGTGCAGGGGGAGGGGGGAGAGGGCTAAAGCAGGAACTACCGTTGTTAAAAGAAATGTGTTTAACTTTGAAAATGTGGGCACAATTTTAATTGTCAAAAACTCCAGCGAACCATTAGTTCATTTTGCTCAAATAGAAATAGAGGCCTGCCTCTAATACTGGCCCTCCTTCCAATAAAGGCCTGGAGCTTGATGAGCTTGAGCCAAATACAGGCCCGGGCCTGTATTAGAGGATTTACGGTATATATATATATATGTATGTATATATATATATATATATGTATGTATATATATATATATATATATATATATATATATATATATCAGACGTCAAGCTAAACAGACAGGGTTGAAAAAATATGATCAACCTTTTTCCCCATCACTTTCACTTTTTT
The DNA here is from genome assembly GCF_043380555.1 of Nothobranchius furzeri. Taxonomy (NCBI): domain Eukaryota; kingdom Metazoa; phylum Chordata; class Actinopteri; order Cyprinodontiformes; family Nothobranchiidae; genus Nothobranchius; species Nothobranchius furzeri. The sequence continues at coordinate 40,955,677 of NC_091745.1, read as the reverse complement.
AAATAGTAATTAAAAAGCATTCGATACCATTACAATTTCCTTTGATTTCATTTTAAATAAATATTTAGAGTGCCCAGGTAGCACATAAATAATGCAATTTAACGGTTTTCTAAAAGCAGGAACGTTTAACCTGTGCGGCCAGCGCGCTCTCCTTCTTTCTGCTCTGCGTAAACCTGAACTGGCCACCTACTTGTGCGTAATCATGAAGTTCACTTTTGCCTCAGACAGACTTTTTGCTATTTTATGGTGTGGCTGAATCTGCGATCCGCTGCCACGCGGACAGGAATAACAAATGCTGCAGTAACGGGAGTTGTAGTCAGGTTCAGAGTCACTGGCTGGAGCGGACCAGACTTTAATACGTCATCCCAAAATAGAAGCTAATATCTTAATATGACCTGGAATGAAAAATGTTATAAAACCTCTTAAAAGTTTTTATTACAGTGAGGCAGAGCTCATTTCTGTCTTCAGTCTGACGGCACGCCGGAGTTTGCGCAGCGTGTGCGCTTATTGAATCTGTGTGTGTGTGTGTGTGTGTGTGTGTGTGTGTGTGTGTGTGTGTGTGTGTGTGTGTGTGTGTGTGCGGCACAGCTCCATGAGCCGCTGAAGTCACCGCGTCTCGTTATTGGCGCTATTTAAACCAATGTTGTAAAATTACTTCTGCCCAGCCCAGATGTGCTCACATGTGCACCCGTGAGCCGTGGTTCCGCTGGAACGCGTCTGACCTCTGACAGACGCACTCTGAACTTCAGATCTTCAGCGCGCTGTCAATAGCCTGAATGGGAATCATTTCTTGATTTATTTAGTTACATCCACAATGTTCTGTGTGTGAGGTTTACAACGTCAGAACAGCTGCATGAGACAGGTGTTAATTACAATCTGCCAGAATGACTCACCACCTTCAGATTCCTCCAACACCGTTAAAAATGATCAAATACGGAACATATCGGCGTGCACAGGCCAGAGTGCTGAAGCTCGGCGCATTGTTATTATGAAGCTAGGGCACGCGCGCGTGCAAAATACACTTGTTTTCAATTGCATTACTTTTTCTTAGGCCCGCCCACAAATGAGTTTCTGGCTACGCTAATGGTGACATATGACAGACTTCTCTGAGCTCCGCAGCCATTACACTTCGCGCACCCCCAGGGGTGCGCACACCACACTTGGGGAATCCCTGGTTTAGGGCTACTGTAGAACGGTTGACCTGCAGCTTTTTAAATGTATTTTATTCATTCTACTCAAATAAAAATGCTGCTCTGCCTTTGTTTCAGAAGAAGACTTAGATCTGTGCATAAGATCACATTAGGAATCTTTCACCTTTTACGGTTTCAAAATGACAACAACTGCACTTGGAGCTAGTTCTTTTGTTATGTGAAGCTCTGATCTTTAGCTACGATAAAGATGAATGAGCCAACGTCGAGACACGCTCAATGACTCAGCATCATATCGGACTAAATAAAAATATTATGAAGACATTTTGAAAGGTGCAGAAGTAGCTGCTTATGAAATCCACCTAGCCAGATGTTTACGTCTGAGTCCCAAAGCAGAGCAGCGTTCCTCACTAGCTGCACCAGAATCTCCGTGTTTGTAATGAGGAATTCCATCAGCTGTGGGCGATATTCCTGATGAACCTCACGTTTTCATGTAAGATGTTGTTTGTTACAAATGCTTTTGCATTGGCAGCTTTTATCAGTCATTTCACTTCTTTATGAGCTTTTCATAATAAATTCTGCTACAGAATTACCTGAAACTTCTAAAATAGGTTTGATTTCACATGAGTTCCTTCCCAGATTCAACTGATCACGACTGGCTAGACGGAAAACATTTGTTGTTCCACTGCTGCTTTTTCCACCACGACTTGCTGATTCAAACAACCCAGTTCCACTTTTATGATGCATCTTATTTTTTGTTTACAAGCAACTATGAGCAAAGAAACCCCTTTCACAATAAAAGCATGTTCCACAAGTGTTCAACAACAACAGTAGATGCTAGAGATTATTTCTGTCAAACTCCTACACACTCAAACTTTTCTGATTAAAGAGTGAATACCAAAGTAACCACAAGCAACTACAGCTGAGAAACGTCCTTTTGGAGATGTGATAAAGAGTCGAGAGTCCACCTAGCAACACAAACAGAGCTGCCCTGGTAACCTTATAACAGGAACATGAGTCCAGCCCACCAGAATTATTACAGTGTCCGTTTTCATGGATCGGAGTCGACAAACAATAAAAAACATGAAGTAAACGTGTCAAAAACACAGATAATCTCCGGCTTTTAAACATGGCTTCCAAATAAGACAACAGATGTCCTTCCTGTTTAACAACAGATTGTTTTTTTCTACTTTAAAGGTGTGATTCACTCATTTATTCAATACATTTGTAGTGTTCTCTAGAGTAAATCAAAGCCTTATGAGTCATTAGAAAAATAAAAAAGCTATGATGCTCCTGTTCTGAGATGCAGAAGTTAGCTGGTGCAGAGGTGGTCTTAAACATCAGGACTGCTCATTATTATTAATGATATGCACACACCTTGCCTCTGATTGGCTAACAGAATGTCTTAAGCCATGTTGCTAAGTCACCACCACAAAGACACTCTCCGCTCTCTCTCCTTGCTGCAAAATGTTTTAAAAAGCCCTCCTGTGGGCGGGCACGACAGTGTGACATAGATATGTGAGACTTGTCAAATCCTAGCATTTCATCTTCTACTTTCTATCAGAAGCTAATGCTAATGAGATAGGGGTAGCCTGTGTGAAAAACTCAGTGACTAATTATAATCAGAAATAATCATTAGAATTTGTTTTTTCAGTCATCCACACCGTTAAGCTTGAGTTTTATCATTTATCTCAGTGATTGTTGAGTTAGAAACATGGCCAGTTTTATATCTGACACCACTCTGCAGCCCTCAGCTGACCAAAGACTGCACTTGATTGTTTTGTGGAGCCGGTAGGTGTCCTAAGAGGTACTCTTTGCCTGCTTCACAGCTGTTAGCTGTGATGCTAGTGGTTAGCATTTTCAGTTTGCCGATCGTCAATAAAAAGCTCAAGAAGAAGAAAAAAAGAAGTTAGCTGCTTCTGCTGGGATCGTGGTGGAGCCTGGAAGGACAAATAAGAGAGTAATAACTTTGGAGGTTAAGAACCAGAGTGAACATCGACACACCCTACACTAGTTAGCAGGAGCTAAAGGAAGCTACAAAATCACGGACTGATGGTGACCTGGCTTTGTTGCTGCTGGAAAAATATAATTTTTTTTTTCAGTTCCAATAGTGTGGCTCTTTTACTTCTTGGTTTATATAAGTACTAGTTGGCTCATGCTATTTTTAGCTCATTGTTAGTATTAGCTACAGCAGGCTGCAGCAAGGTTGTTTACGGCAGTTGTAATTCCACTTTCAACCAGTAGGGCAGAGGAGTAGAAAGCAACTCGTTACTTTACATGTCCATATATGTACCTGACAGGAAGCTGGTGTTCCCTCCATCCGAGTGCTGTTTACGCAGACAGAAGGGACTGTCGTAACTCTCAGGGATGCTGCGGCTGCGTTCTTGAAGAAGCTCCATCAAACGCCGCCGCCGCCGGAAGTTCATGCGAAACTGGTAGAGAAGAAGTCCGTCGACAAAGTGATGCTTGTTGGTGACTGAATAATCATAAAAACAGACATGAGGTAATGAGGAGGTTTTGTATTAGGAAGTTAGAAACGGATGTGGAAATGAAAGCTAATAGACCTGTTAATGTACGTGTGTGTGTGTGCGTGTGTGTGTGTGTCTCTACATTTTTCTGCTCTGGAGCTGCTCAGTTCTGCAGCAGCTGCTTGGAGCTTGAGGACAGGAAGTGAATGAGAAACAAGAGAACAGATGGACTCATTGAGGGCCCAGAAGAGACGGAGGAGCAGAAAAAGCTGAATCACATGACGACTGGTCTTTACAACACATTTGTCATTTTCTCTAAAGACTTTTTTTCCTTCCTGAAGTTGAGTAGTAAAATGTAACCTCTGAATTTCTCCTAAGTTTGCATAATCCAAGTAGTTTGTTCCCTAAACCATCTTTCCCCCTCAAGCTGGGCGTGAGAGAACAGAGAAACTTTTACTTTTGTTGGAGGTTCTGGAATCACTTTATTTATTGTTGTAAAACAGAGTTTTGGTGAAGGAAGCCTTTATAGTTCTCCATTAGGATGCATCTACATGAAAAGATGAAGTGTCAGTGCAGTTTGGCATTTAACAAGAAGAAATTTAAACATTGAATCACCAGAAATGAGTCTTTTTTCTTCCAACCTGCTTTTAGAGAAAATAAACCCTTCAGCAATGAAGCCATGTAACTTCTAAGCAGTCTAATCTCATCACACTCTAGATCCAAGTCCATTTTTCTGTCATGTGGTGACATCTGCAAAAACTCATTTAGGCAGCCGCTCGGGAGAAACTTCCTACAAAAGTGGTCGCTAATGAACCGTACGAGAGCAGGAAAAGATACCTGCAGGTCAAAGTCCAACTTGTTTAAACTCACCCTCAGACAGGAAGTGAAAGGTGCTTTTATAAAAGTGGGACATGCAAACAGCAGCTGGTAATATTGTCTGTAATTAGTCTGATTCAACAGAGGCAGCAATCATCCTTCACACCTGCAGGTAATGTGTTTGATTACTCTGCACACAACGCAGAGGCACTGCCCATCTGTTAAAAACAAGGAGCAACACAGCTCAGAGTCTCTAAAATAATTACCAAAAACAATATTTTCAACAACACACATTAATTAGCTTTGTAAGCATGTTCTCGTTTTGGCTCAGTTTCTGAATGACTTGCACTGTTTTATCTTCTGAAGGGAAAACTCGCCTGAGTCTTGTTTTGATTTTTTTAAAAGTCAGCGTGGGTAAAGATGGCAGAATGAAGGCAAAACTTACGGAAAGCAAATAAAACATGGCAACTTTGACCCCTCAAGGTGCATCCAGTGATAACTTCCCTTGAGCCCCCTTCAGACAAGCCATGAAAAACGGAAATGTTCCGGACTCTGTCCGTAAGACCTTTGTGTCTGAATACAAACATCCGGATAACGTTTTCCGTAATTAAACCGGACGAAGCCCCTAGTAACAGGTCCGGACTTGTTACGGACAAGGTTGCTGCTTCAGACTGGTGAGTTCCGGACAGGGAGGAGGGGGAGGAGGGGACCAGGGGACGCTGTGCGCACCTAGATAGCTCGCTCCTGTAGCATGCGGCAAACAATGGCAGCTCGCCTCCTACGGTACCGTCCAGACGCGCGACGGAGCGCTTCACACCGCTTCAGTGATTCCTTTAACCATTGAGCTTCATCATCCAGGTCTCTTATGCATCATCGTGTGCGCAGAATTATGCTTAACATAAGTCCGACCCCCACCCACCCCCCACCCCCCCGACATCTGGAACTTTTTCCTGCTGTGTGAAGGCAGCCGAAAGGACAAGTTCCGGTACAAAAGTGGTGTGTCTGAAAACACAGTTCTGGTTTAAAACCGGATTGAATTGTCCGCAAATGTTCCAGAATGTCTATCTGAAAAGGGTTTTGGTGTCTTTGTGGTTCAAACTCCTGTTTGAATTTTACAAAACTATTTATTTGACTCTTAATCCACGTTGGCCTGGCGTTAGGTATTTTTTATGGCAGTCTATATTGATTCTGGACTGATAAAAGTCATAACTTAAACTCTCAAAAGTTTTAATCATCGCTAAACCGCTCAATTCTGCCATCTACTAATGTATGTATGTCCGTATGTGTATCTCTTGAAAAGGGACAAATCATGACATAAAAATAAAAAAAAGATAGTACGTGTGCCAGTTTAGCTTAGCCAGGATCCTAAAGGAGCTCTAATGAGGTTCAGGAACCAAAGTAACACTGTTTCTATTTTTAAAATATTCAGATTCTTTCCAGAGATTAAATTAACCTAATTTATGTTTTTAGGTGTTTTAGCCCAGAACTCTGAACAAGACGCTAAATTATAAAGTGGGTCTTTTTATGCTACAACTCCCAATCTGACAAGGAGTTGGGTTATATTTAGAGCAACAGCAGCAGCAGCAGCATGTGAAGCACAGAGCTCGAAATGTTCTGGTTTCTGGGTTAATGAGAACCGGATGTGCCAGCACAGATATCTTACTGGATCACACGAACCGGGACCGGACTCAGAACCATATTTACTTTCCTCAAGAGTCTTTTACAGATGATCAATTTGTCAACAGCAAGGCCCAAGCCAGACTCTCATCCCTTTGGGGGACATTGTTTGAGGCCGGAGGAAGCAGAAGGAAAAGCATTTTCTAAAACTAGATGTAGTTTTATTTGAAACTCGAACATTACGTCTGTATAATGCGGAAAAACTAGGAGAAATGTTATTTAGTCACTAAACCATCACCGTTAGGGAGAAAGCATGAACTTTTGTCCAACTCTGCACTGATTTACCACAACAGATTAGTCGTTTTGTTGTTGACATGCTAGGTTCCTAAACATTAAACCGTGTAACCTTCCTCCTCCTCACCGTGCTGAATGATGCCATGTTCTAGAAGCCGCCGTCCCAGCTGCTCGGTCTCCTCCCTGGTCGGCATCTCCCCCTCCTGCAGCAGCCAGTCGATGAACTCCGACGCCACCAGCGTCCGCTCAAACGACACACCCTCCTCCTCTCGAGTCTGTACCAAGTTGTTTTCTGTGTTCATCAACCTGTCGAGACCAAAAGACAATGTGTTATATAGATCAAAATGCACTGGCCATTTTAAATTTCTTATGCAGCGACACCTTTATGGGTGAAAATGTGGACATAATCAAATCTCAGCACTCCCCATCTACTGCAGCTGCTTCTGTAGTAAAAACAATATCCCCCACAAATCAAACCAGAGCATTACCCATAATCACCCTTCCCACAGCTCTGCGTCACTGTGGAAACTCTCTTAAGAGGCAGCTGCACAACCCTACGGCACAAAGAGCTGAACATGAACGCTTCATGTCTGCACCTCGGCCGGAGGATTTAGACTGACTAGAAACTGATTTCAACAAAATGTTGTCAGAATAATCAAGTGACCCATTACTGGACTGTGGGAGGAAACATACAGGAAACACACACACACACAAGCACTAACATACATGCAAACTCCCCACTTTTACTATTGGATGACAAAGTTAACCACAACACCACTATGTGTCCAAAAATGATCAATTCACAATATGAAAATGAACTTGTGTGTGTGTGTGTGTGTGTGTGTGTGTGTGTGTGTGTGTGTGTGTGTGTGTGTGTGTGTGTGTGTGTGTGTGTGTGTGTGTGTGTGTGTGTGTGTGTGTGTGTGTGTGTGTGTGTGTGTGTGTGTGTGTGTGTGTGTGTGTGTGTGTGTGTGTGTGTGTGTGTGTGTGTGTGTGTCTTCTCAAGCCCCAGTTGCTTAACCGCCCATCTGATGAAGACCATGGAGAGACTCATGCTCACCCACCTACACTCCGTGGTGAGCCCAGAGATAGACCCACAGCAGTTTGCATATGAATCAAATGCCTTCAACACCGTCCAGCTGTGTCTATTACTGCAGACGATGAGGGGTGCAGGAGTGGACAAACGTCTGACTGCATGGACATCAACTACCACAGCAAAAGGTCACAGTACGTGAGGCTGCATAACTGTACATCTGAGGTGGTTGTGTGTAGTACTGGAGTTCCACAGGGTACGGTGCTCGCTCCCTTCCTTTTCGCCTTCTACACCTCGGACTTCAGCTGCAACACCAGCAGCTGTCACCTCCAGAAGTTCTCTGATGACTCGGCCATTGTCGGCTGTGTGTCTGAGGGGAATGACCTGGAGCAGTGTTTCCCAACCCTGGTCCTCAGGACACACTGGCCTGCACATCTTCCATGTGTCTGCTTCAGCACGCCTGATTTACATTGCCTCTTCAGGAGGTCATCAAGTGCTGCAGATGCCTGTTAAGCACTCATTCAAGTCAGGTGCATGGCAGCAGGGAAGCACTGGTGTTTAAAAGGGCAACATAGAAAGCATGTTGTACAGTGTGTGGGGTGCAGATCAATCATGGACTTTGTGGGCTGGTATAAGCGTAACCACCATCACCAGTAAAAGAAAGGAAATGGTTCCTTCGGAATTAATTCCAATCTGCTAAAATCCTTTTATCACTTCATGTTGGCTCTGTTATCCACTCTGCTGTGGTCTGTTGGGGCGCAGACGGCTCTGACCGAGACACGAAGACACTTAACAAGCTTGTTAACAAAGCTAGCTCGGTTCTGGGCTGCCCACTGGATTCAGTTGGGGAGATGTGTGAAAGGAACACCTGTGTGAAAGGTGGTGAAGATTACCTCCATCTTGGAAAAATCCCTCCCACCCACTGCATTCCACTCTGGAGACTATGGACAGCTCCTTCAGAGGCAGCCTGAGACATCCCAGATGTAAAACAGAATGCTACTGTAGGTCATTCATCCCCTCTGCAGTAAGAGTGCATAAGTCCTCATTTTAACTGGTACTGGCATTATCCTGGTACACAATAACATCAATGCAATACTCAGTATGTGTTCAATACTTGTGCAACACCAGATGTACTATGGGTCTGTGTCTCTTATGCTGCATAGTTCTGGAAACACAAGTTTTCTTTTTATTCATTTTAGTGGTTGAAGGTTACAACAACAGCTTACTGCCTTTGTGTGTTTACGTTTAATCTTATTATTTTTTTCTTCCTTTTCTGTAAGTGTATGTGCTGCAGTAGCAAGTGAATTTCTCCACTGTGGGATTCTATTCTATTCTATTCTGTTCTATTCTATTCTATTCTATTTGTTTGCTTTGTATGGGCTTTGCCTTAAAGATGCTGACACAAGTCTGTGGCTCGATGCAATCTGATGGGTTTCCTTACATAAGAAACCTTTACCTTTGGCATAATGAACTGAACTCAACTCACTGATTACATTGTGCTGACATACCTGGCGCTGCGGTCTGCTTCCAGCACGTTTCCTGCAGGTTTTAGATCATGAATCCAGCTGATTTGTTTAATTTATTGACTCACTCTTCTAGACACTAAACAAGGCTGGGGAAACATTTCAGCTGTTAGATTAAAGTGTTAAAAGGACGAACGCACGGCGAGAAGATGGGTTTTGCTTTTGGTTCCTCAAACGGACACTAGGGGGTGCTAGCCTAAACTACCTAGTCTCCCGTTAAAATGAATGCTTTAGGGTCACTGATGCCGTTTGCAAGCAAGATTTGACTAAATAAAGTAAGTCAACATAACCTTCAGCTTCACATGTGGTGTCTTGTTATCTAGTTTACTGATCTGGAGCGCCAGAACCAGAGGGTGTGGTCTCTTCAGGGTGAACAAAATCAAAACAGGTACACAAGAGCAGAACTTACTCAATCACACACACATTCACACAAACACACACACACACTCACACATATTCAAAGTTATAAACTATCCCTGTATAAACTTTATAATGTCATAAATACCCAGACTTCTGTTTGTTGCTGCTACGTTCCACACAAACACTCTAACTAAAACCATTAGACAGGAAATTTAAAAATATTGCTTCTATAAATCAAAACTGTGAAACCACAGCAGCAGTAGCTGCATGAATACTGAGATTTAAACAATGGGAGTAGGATCCAGGCGGATGAATCGGACCGGTTCAACAGGAACCAGATACTTTCTGTCTATCTGGCAGCAAACCATTAACCTGTAAAACCACATTAACGTAAGTGGGTATGAGACCAGACCAGAACAGGACAAGTCCAGGTGTGTTCTGTTGGATCACTAGAAAAGGGTTTGGACTAAACAAACAAACATGTTAGAACTTTCCTGGTGGTAATCTTGGCTAATCCAAACCATCAAGTGGCATCAGTAAAGGGTGGTGTTAATCTCCTCATTGAAGCCAAAAACATTTATATGATATCCCAACAGAAATGATGATCCATCTCATCTACTGCCCCAGCCTCCCTCCAACCTAACACCCCTACCCCCATTAGTGGACACAGCTCTAGCTGGTTTGATGACTTCCTCAACTTGGGTAAAATTGGATTAAACCATCAGTTTAACAAATCTGAGCAGACACTGGTGTTGTGGAGCTTCTGAGCTTATTTAACTCAACTGGTAGCTTAGTAAACCCAAATTTAAGTAAATGAACCCTAAATTAGGTGCAGCGTGCCTCAAATTCTCACCGACACGTGCTGCCAACCTCCCAGTGTGCCTCATTAAGTTACATAATTGTTGAGGCGCTCACGACGAGAGGAACTTAATCTTCCTTAAATCAGGAACAAGCTGTTTTTCTCTGATTTAATCTCTGAATTGAGTTTTAAAAAACCAGAAAATGGCTCTAAGGGAGCACCCAGAACTGCTTATATGCCTCAAAGTTATATTCAACAACCCCACAAAGTTCATGACCTGATCTGGACATCAAACTTTGATAGATGGAGTTCTTGCAGCAGAACTGATAAGATAGGAATAAAAACTATGGCGTCTTAATGCAAACGTTGAAATAAGTCAACATAAACCTGTTAAATCAACAGGTTGTGTTGGCTCTAACAGACTGACCATTGCACATCATATTCTCAATATAATAGATGTCAGTAATGCATTATTATGTGTGACCTGCTGTAAACACACCATGATCATGATAACCTAAAGTGAGGTAACTTGAGCTCTCCTGACCAGGAGGTGCACTTAGCTGCTCCGTAAGTAGAGCCGAGCCCGGAGCGCTGCTCTCTGAGATGCACCAGTGCCTCTACAAGCATGCTGAACTTTTATGTAATCATCACGTAACTTTCAGGAGACGGAGCAGAGGCTTCAACCTTTGACATTTAGATCAACCTTTCGGTAGAACATGTTTATATCCCTTTTAAACCATGTGTCATCTACACAGAGTTTAGATGTAAACCTAAGGAACACTAGACCTAAAACCGATGCACAAACACATGACATGGTGGACATTACAGGAAAGGAAATTGAAAGTATTTGAGTTAAATGCACGTGGGAGGAGAAGTTATTATTATTCATTTTCCAGTATCAGGCTTAGGAGTGGTGAAAGGAAATGGGCACACTCTGAGTTTTTCATACACTTTGTACAGAAGCTGGTTTTGGAACATGTAGGAATGGGAGGAACGCGGCTGCTCGTGACAGCTGGACTCTGATTTAAATCATCCTGGTCTCTGATTGTGGAGGCATTGTTCACCAACCTCGCTTTAGGCCTCATGTGAGGTTTGTCAGTCAGCAGTGAACACTTTAAACCGCTGAAGCTAGAGATGCCTTCTGATTCTACACGTTTAAAACTCTGAATCAGAAAAGTGAACATTTAAAAAGTCATTAAAGAAATGTTAGAATGTATAAAACCTGATAAGATTATAGATATTTAACAACAAATTACAACATGAACATGCTAACTGGTGTCATCAATGAAATCATTCTGCTAGCAAGGCTAAAAATATCATTCATTTTCTGAGAAATACAATCCATAAAGATTAAGTATCCTCGTGTATCTAGAGGATTAGATTTTTTCCATCACTCTTGTAAGGTGCCTAGGCATCTTCATCCCTGAACACGGTGTTCATTATGGACAATCCACGACTAGCACAGATGTCCAACAAGACACCGCTCTAATTCAGAATTGGGGGGGGGTCCTCTCAACCACACCTCTTCAGGTCTCACTGCCATTGCCCACGTGAGCGTTGAAATGTAGGAACTTATTTTTAAACAGCATTTGCGTGAACCACTATGATATTTTTGAGACTGGACTTGTTAGGCTGAAGTAATCACTCTGGTCCTGCTCAGACTAGCCTTTAGCTTGTCAATCTGAGTAGAACTAATCTGTTCCTTCAAACTGAGGTCATTCAGAGAGGAATGGTATAGAAGTCACAACACAAGAGATGTGTGTGTGTGTGTGTGTGTGTGTGTGTGTGTGTGTGTGTGTGTGTGTGTGTGTGTGTGTGTGTGTGTGTGTGTGTGTGTGTGTGTGTGTGTGTGTGTGTGTGTGTGTGTGTGTGTGTGTGTGTGTGTGTGTGTAACTATTGTTTTGTTTTAATTGCCATGCTGTTTTTCGATGACAACAATGTTACAACCACCCGATGACTAATTAATGAATTAAATTTGATGTTAGATAAAATCTTTTTAAGTATTTTAGAAGTTTTTTGTTTGATAAAAATTAAGTTGTAAGATTTAAACTTCTTGGGAAAAAAACAGGCCTGAACTTAGTCAGAGACGTTTGGGTCCAAATGGGATCCAAACGGAGTTGCATCTCTTTTTTAGGCTTATCATAAACTAGACTGAAGCCCAAGTTTGCTCATATTTCCAGTACATTTGCAGTGGTCTCTAGTAGGAATGAATACCTTGTAAGTCGTTCTTTGGGGGAAAGAAGCTCAGATGCTCCTGATGCTCCTGACGTAGAAGTCAGCTGGAGGAGAAAGTAGCTTCAGAAGGCAGGATTTGGAGTCTTATTTCCTGATACTTGGACATCTCACCTCTGATTGGCTAACATTAATGCGACTCTACCACTGATTCTGTCTGCTATGCAACACTGATGTTCTATCTCCACAAATAACACAAGCCTGGAGGAGTTCTGCTGTGTGGTGGAGTTGCTAATCCTTGCGGTTAGCTTCTGCTAGCCGAGACATTCTCTGCTGTTTCCTGGACGCTAAACCAACAACAGCCTTCCCCGTCGCGAGCCAAGATGGGTGAGTCTGTTGACGTTAAGTGTGACGTAGATCTGTCAGGTTTACTGAAGCGAGCGTTCTCTTTTCTATCAGAAGCTAAACCAGGAAATAAAGATAGAGCCTGCATGTTAAACTCAGGGTGACCGACCAGTTTAAAAAATAATAAGTAGAAACGGTTTCTCAGTGAAGCCGCTCTTTAACCCTCTCAGGCTCAAAATAAGTTTTGATAAAAGGACGAACAACTAAGTCCTTCAGGGGTACTTCTGCGTTTAAAATGCTCATGAAATATGTGTGTGGAGTAACCAGGTAGGCAGGTTTTAACATTGCAAATCTGCAACGCCTGCCTCCAGAGGGTTAAGAATACTGCTGTTAGAAGCAAAAGAGACTGGTTTGAAACTGCAGCTGGGAGGAGAACATGTGGAGTCATTTACTTTCCCTGCAAATCTAAACCACCCATGAGATATTTTAGGCCAAGGCAGTTCCCAACAAAATGCCGGAGTTGTGTTCTTCTCCCAAAAGTCCGTGAGTTGAAAGGGATTTCACTCATTTTTACGTATGATGAAGGTTAGGGTCAGGGATGAAGAATTAAGAGATCACATCTAAACCATAAGATCTCTCTTCCTGCATTTATCACACAGGTCTTAATATTCTCCTCTTCTACACCATCAGCATGTTTGCGGCCCTATTTCTGAATTACAAACTAAAAACGAATGAAAGCACCAGAGTGTGTGCTTTGGCATGGCCGCATGTTTGTGTTTGGTGTTCATACTTCTCATAGATCCTCTGTCCCCTCATGAAGACCTTGGCTTCGTTATCCAGTGGAAATGTGCCGTCGTCCTTTCTGAAGCGGTAAAACAGCTTCATGTCTTTGAACTCCCGGTGCTCGTCGCACACTGCAAAGGAGCAGAAACGCAGCGTAAAGACACTTTTTACCTGAGAGGGTCGCATTCTGCTACAAGAAATGCATTTAGAAAGTTATTACTGACTCCAGTGTTTAGTGTAGAAAAACAAGTATTAGAAAGACACAAATAATACACACATTGGTGTTTAGACAGGCCAGCATGTCTCTAATAAAGAAAAATCTAAATTTAATGATGTTGTTTGTGGCTGATAAATCATGAGTACAGTAAATCTTGTGATGGATTTCCACTAAAAAATAAGATTTCCTCACAATGATGTCATAATTCAGCCAGACCAATGATGGTTCTTAAAGAGCAAGTCACCCCCAAGTCTCCTTTTTTTCCTTTTTTTTTTTGCTGATGAACTAAATAAATGAGTGTTAATGGTGCTGTAGACATGTATAGGCAATAATTTTGCTAATCTGCCATCATTATTGGCTAAGAGGTACACTATGACGTTAGCTGGTACCATATGATGTCACAATGTTGCTTTGAGCCCGTGAATTTTTGTATTTGTTTGTGTATTTGTTAGCGGCTCGGCCCTCTCTGTCTGCCAGCCAGCACCTCCTTGTGGTGCATTTTTCAAACAGGAAATGGAAGTGGAGTTGGACTCTGGAAGAGGGTGACTTGCTCTTTAAGGTCTAACAGTATCAGAATTTACACACGTATATAAATGTGATGGGATCATGGAATTATTGGGTTTGTATGAACTGGTCACTGATGTTTAAACATCCTGGAACAATTTTTCTAAAAGTTCTGATGAAAAGAGGAATGAGGACGTTCTCTCCTGTCTCTGGGGAAACTGTTGTGTTGGAGCCAAACTGGCTGGGAGACGTGGAGAATCGTCCAGTTAGAGACTCGGCCTGTTCCCAGAAAACGTCAAGCAAGAACTTCGCTGTTATAGAAAAAACTCCCCCGTTTTACACACACACACACACACACACACACACACACACACACACACACACACACACACACACACACACACACACACACACACACACACACACACACACACACACACACACACACACACACACACACACACACACACACACACACACACACACACACACACACAGAGGGAGCACAGCCTCACCGTGGTGAATGATGCTCTGGTCTAAGAGTTTCTGCATGATCTTAATGGCCGTGTCCCGGTCTGTGGCTTCCTTATGTTCCATCAGCCAATCAATGAGCTCCTTGGCCACAAAGCAGTTTGGGTAAGTTCGAAGGTGGTGCCTCCGGTCCTTAATTACCTTCGCCTCATGGAGGCGCAGCCTGAAAACAAACAGGGGAAGTGTGATTGATGTAGATTTCTTAGAAAGCAGATTCAGAGCGTTTGTTTTGTTCTGTTTGAGAGTTCAGATGTTCGATCTGAGAGGTTTAAGAAAAGCTAACAAACCCGACTGGCTTTCACACTGCCAGACAGTTTTGATGCTGGTTTCCCACTTTCCTCACATCATCCACCTGAACCTGAGAGCTGTGGTACAGCCCATATCCCTGGAGCTAGCCTGTTCTACCCCATGCTGTGTCTGCGTGCAGCTGGCTAGCATCACATCAGATTAATGGTGACAGCCAGTCCAACAGCTCTGCCAAGTCCTAAAGTCTCAGATAAACAGATCATGGACCTCACATCATGTAAACAGCTGGAGTGCTTCTATCTCTGGGAGCTCTGCAAGTTTCAGTCCAGTCTGGAATTTAAATCTTTTCTGAAAGTGATGAAAAATCAAACAATGAAGTCTTCTATAAATCCTGTTTTGTCCACTTTCACACACTGGTCACCACACCTCCTGCAGCAGGGCGACGCTTGTGTGGGACTGAGATGTTTCTGAGACACGAGCGGCACGGGACATGAATAATAAATAATACACAGAGTTGTGTTATCAGGATCAGGAACTGCTCGCGTTCCCCGAGCTTGTGACCACATGAACAAACAAAGGTGTGGATGGAGACTCGACTCTCACAGACCCTGTGTTCTGCTGCAGGTCCAGTTTTAAACTCATCACCGCGTGAAAGCTCCGACCGTTCAACGTTTGTTCGTGCTGTGTGCAGCACGAACTGCACACCAGCAGCTGCTTCATTCAGGCACAGCAGAGCCAACATCAGCATTTAAACATGCTCACATCATCAAAACCGCAGGACAATACTGTGCAGGTGCAATGTTTTCCCCTGAGATTCATCTGAGTCATAACGACAACACGCTCACATCTGCAGATTCTAACCTGACCTGTAGCCTAAACAGGATTATGAGCTGATTAAAGGTAAAACTTTGTTTAAACTTGGTAAAAATACATATGTAGGCTGTTTCGTTTAAAGATGCAGTTGAAGGTTCATCCGTCTTGCTGTGGATCTCACAAAAAGTAGTTGACCCATATAGGTTGCTCTAAAGGACGGTCAATAGCCTATAAACAATACTGAAGACTGTTGTGTTTTGGGTTGAATTTAGGAATGTTAAAATGTAAAAATACACAGAGTAGCAGCTGTGAGCCGGTTACAGGGAGCCTAAGTCACTTCCGGACCACGGGTCCCCAGATGAACGAAAAAACGAAAGCAAGTCAACGGGGCTAAAAACGCTATTTTCTAATTCCGCTTGTTTTGTGCCATGGATGTCACACATGATGTCCGTGGCTTTTAAAGACACATTTTGATACCAAGAGCGCGCCTATTTTCGAACGGGGGGGGGGGGGGGGGGGGTAGAGGGGGGGGGGGGTGTTAGGTTTTGTGTGAAAATAAGTCCAGGACTACAAATGCGCTTCACGAAAGTGACGTCATCGAACCAGACACAGAGAAAACTGAGGGAAAAGGGCTGTAAGTTCAGCAAACTTCCCACAGAAGGAAAGAACCACCATAAATCTGGTCATGTGGTAAGTAGCAGCTACGCTAGGGGAGAGGAGATTATGTGGTGACGTCACATATGCGATGTGCCGATTTCTGGTGTGTAGTCATGCTAAACACAAACTTTTGCAAGCTGATAAATCTCAAAGTACGTGACTGGCGTGGTCGAAACACCCATCATTACTTTTCATTTAAATTGCAGTACAGCATATGTGTGATCCAGGGTAAAGCAGACTAGAAAACAGCGTTTTTAGTCCCGTTGACTTGCATTCTGTTTTTTTGTTCTTCCGGGGACCCGTGGTGCGGAAGTGACTTGGGCTCCCTATAGCAGCTGTTGCATGGTGATCAGCAGAGTGTGCACAGGCATAGCTAATAGATGCATATCAGCTGATTTATTGGTTGAAACAAAATGTCCAAAGCCAGTTATAACTAAAAAAGGACATTTCTTGCAGCAATGCAGTTTGAATGCTGGTAGTTGAAAATGATAGCTGAAACTGCTTCACTTGCTGAAGTGTTGTAGTATCTAGTATTAGTATTAGTATTAGTATTAGTATCTATCAAATAAGACAGCTGTGTTCATGATTTAAAACATGCAGGAAACATGCTGGAAGCAGACTGCAGCCCCAGGCACGTCAGCTCCACTTTACTAAGTGGGTTAGGGTTAGGGTTGGGGAAGGGGGTTCTCACACTCGTGCCATTTCCTGTCATGTCTGTAAATATCACTGTATGTTGTCAATAATCTGCTGCAGCTGAACCTTGATTTAAAAACATAATGAATTGAACTGAAATCTGAAGTTCTGCTAGAAAAACGAACACTGATTGAAACCAGCCAGTCTTAGTAAAATAAAGACGATTAAATAAAATATGGAAGCGAAGTCGGTTTGTCTGTTCTTCATTGAAAGTAGTTAAGGAATAGCAAAAGAATGGCCAGGGCCGCACCTAAAATATATTCACTACAGTATTTTTTTTTCAATAATAATTTTTATTAATATGTTATTTTTTTTCAACATCATCCAGCCCTAGGCTGGGTGACATTTCATTAACCCTCTAAAGGGTCATTTTAGCACATGCTGGTTAAAGAAAATCAGTTAAAAATATGAAAAAATTGCAACGTGTGGCTTTAAACCAAGATCTGAGCGTTAAAGACTAAATCCAGTTTCCTGTGGTGGATTTGATCATCAAAATCCTTAAACCTAAAATAAACATTTACATTATCAGCCAGTTCCTTGTCCAAATAAAACCCATTTAGTCTGATGTGTGAGATTTCCAGAATGTTTTAAAACTTTTACCCTCAAAATTATGCTCGTTTCCAGTTTTCTGGCCTCTCTTTCCCTCTCAGCCTTACCCTTTTAAAACGGCTTAGGGTTTGTTCGGTTTATGCATCTGGCAGACGTTTTTATCTAAAGCAGCTTCAGCAGAGTCAGGTAGCGAGGCAGGTGAAGTGTTCGATCCAACGGCCGACTCCACCTGCTTCTCTGTGATTCATTCCTGATCCGTAGGTTATTTATGTAGACGCTCACTTCAGAAACAGGAACACACAGCCGTTTATGTGGCAACATACTATAAACATCAGTTTGTTTGGGTCCGTTTGACCCGTGAGTGAATCTTGCTGTCCAGCTGGATGAGTGAATCCAACCTGCTCTGCTGTCACAGTCTGCCCTGCTCACTATTCATTTCACTTCATACACTGCGGTTCTGTTTCGTTCCCTCCTGACTGCCAGTGGCAGTAAACAGAGTGGATGTATCTCCTCGCGCTCTGCGCAGGTCGAGTACTAATGTAAACAAAGTCACGCACGTGACACGTAGCGCACCTGGTCGCGAGTCTATAAATTACGCGCCGATAGCTACGTTCGGGTCTCTTTGATCTTCTCGCTGTTGGCCTGGCGTGCTTCGCTGGTCAATCGCTCCGTAAGTCCGTGATTCGGATCTTATCGGTCTTGAGAGGTGAGTACTGTTTTTACTTGGCGTCTTCCTGCCCGGGACCGTGTGGTCGGAGCGCTCGAACGAGCCCTCTGGGGCGGTGGATTGACGCTGTTATTTATCTGCTAATTGTTACCGAGTGCGGGTGGTGCGGCCGGCCGGCGCCGTTCGGACCGCCGCTGCCGGCTCGGATAGGGCTCGCTGGCGGTCGCAGGTTTTCCCCTGTGGAAAGGGGAGGTGAGTGCGGCCGGCGAGCGCTACAGGTAAGTGGGGCTGGACGTTCTGACCGTGGTGGTGGCACTCTCAGATTACCTAGCCGACACACACGCACGTGTGTTGTTTTACAACGTTACCGGTGAGTGGGGCTGGACGTTCTGACCGTGGTGGTGGCACGCTCAGATTACCTAACCGACACACACAGACGTGCGTTGTTTTACAACTCCAGGACTGAATCGCGTTCTTCAGTTTTCCTCGAAGTCCTCGCTCAGTTCCTGTGGAGTCGCTGGCGTCTCCCACACCGGTAAGGATGTTGGAGTGTACGTCATGCGGGGCTCCCCTCCAGGTGGAGGACGGCCACGACTTGTGTCCTAAGTGCCTGGGCGTCGGTCACCTCAGAGAGGCGCTGACTGACCCGTGCATGAACTGCAGCATTTTGCCGCTGGCGGTGCGGGAGGACAGGCTACGTCAAGTGGAGTGCCTCCTGTTTGAGTCAGACCTGCCGCCCTCTGGTGTCCCTCGCCCGTGTTCCGGGAGACGGAGGGATAGACCGGCTGAGGAACGCGGCAGCCCGAGGCGCAAGAAGCGGCGTGTGGCACAACCCTCTCGCCAGGAAGTGGACTCTTTGCGGGCGGAGGTGGAACAGCTCAAAGCGCTGCTGACCAGAGCCCCGGACGAGGGGGGCCCGGATGACCTGATCTCTGTGAGGGCCTCAAATTCTGAGTTTCAGTCCCTCGAGGAGGAGGGCCCCTCTCCTGGCCGTAGTCAGGGGCTGGTGATGGAGCCCCCGGGCCTGGGAGGTCACGGTGACTCGGGGATGTCTCTCCATAGCTCAGCAAGCTCGGAGCTGGCGGAGGACCCCTGTCAGTTGCGGGCGATTTTGCGAGCGGCACTGGCCAGGATTGGACTGGACGACGTGCCGGTGGCCCGTCCGGCGGGGAATCCCTTCTTCCGCCGGGCTCCGGCGGCGCCCCCGTTTCAGGTCCCACCATCGCCAGCCTTTGTGGAGGTGCTGCAGCGGTGCTGGGGGGACCCGAGACAGCTCTCCCACCATGGTAGGGATGCCAGGACCCTGGCATCGATGCGGGAGGCAGGAACCTATGGGTTGGACCGCATGCCCCCGGTGGACCACTGCGTTGCCTCTCTGGTGCTCTCCCCGGATGAGGCATTGAGGGACAGGGTCCGCTGTCCGAGCACCCAGTGTAGGGTGACCGACAGCTTACTGTGCCGGGCTTACGACATCGGGGCACGGATGGCACGCACCAGCAATTCGCTGTCAGTGCTGTTGCTAGCCCAGTCCCAGATGCTGCAGTCGGGCGCAGCGGGGATGGCACTGGGCGATACGAACGACGCAGCCCTGCAAGCATTTGGGCT
Source organism: Nothobranchius furzeri (assembly GCF_043380555.1). Lineage (NCBI taxonomy): Eukaryota > Metazoa > Chordata > Actinopteri > Cyprinodontiformes > Nothobranchiidae > Nothobranchius > Nothobranchius furzeri. Next base: position 40,935,837 of record NC_091745.1, on the reverse strand, counting down.
GATGTCCAGGGAGCTTGGTCGGTTGTTGGGCACGCTGGTAGTGGCTCGCCGTCAGGTCTGGTTGGCGCAGGCTCCGGTGTCGGATGATTGCCGACAGAGCCTGCGCGGTCTGCCCGTGGTGCCGGGCCAGTTGTTCGGGCCCGAGGCTGAGCGGGCGTTGGAACGTCGGCGGCAGTCCAGACAAGCCGCAGAGGCCTGGAGTGGGCGTAGCGGGGCAGGGGTCCTCCCCATGCCACAGTCCAGGCCACGAGGGGCACGGGACCCTCGGCGCCGGTTTCGTCCGGCCGCCCCCTTGCAGGTCGCCCAGCAGGCCGCGGCTGCGGCAGGGACTTGGAGACGCTCGGGGGCAGGTCAGGCCCCGCCCCGGGGATCCTCGGGGCAGGACAGGGGCCGCCGCCCCCCCAGGGCCCCAAACAGGCGTCGGGACACGGCCTGAGGGCTGTGGGCCGGCGGCGGGCAGATTTACACCACAGCACCTGGCCCTCTGGGAGGCCCAATGCGGAGACGCTTGGGTGGTTCGAACTATGTCCCAGGGCTACAGGTTGCAGTTCCGCCGTCGGCCCCCACCCCCTTCGGGGGTCAGGGTGACTTCGGTCACAGATCCTGCACGGGTCAGCATCCTGATGCAGGAAATAGATGTGCTCCTGGACAAACGGGCCATAGAGGTCGTTCCGCCGCATTTGCAGGCAGACGGCTTTTATTCAACGTATTTCTTGGTGCCCAAGAAGGACGGGCCCCTGCGGCCGGTACTGGACCTCAGGGGTCTCAATCGGTTCCTGAAGGTGCTGCCCTTCCGCATGCTTCGGACTCGCGATGTCCTTCAGGTGGTTTGTCCGGGAGAGTGGTTTACGACCATAGACCTCAAGGACGCATACTTCCATGTCCCGATCCATCCGGGGCACAGGAAGTACCTGCGGTTTTCTTTCCTCGGGAGGGTGTACCAGTTTCTGGTTCTGCCATTCGGCCTGTCTCTCGCCCCCCGAGTTTTCACGCGGTGCGTGAAGGCAGCCCTGAGCCCCCTGTGTCGGGCGGGGTTGAAGGTCCTGCCATATCTCGACGACTGGCTCGTCTGCGCGCCGTCGTGTCGCGAAGTGGGTCTGGCCACGGCCAGGGTCCTTGCCCACGTCGAGGCGCTGGGGATGACGGTGAACCTGCAGAAGAGTTCTCTGGTTCCGACTCAGCGGGTGGATTTTATCGGCATTGCCATAGATTCTGTGGCCATGCGGGCGAGGCTGACCGAGCAGAGGAGGGTCCGGATTCGGTCCTTGCTCCGGGCCTTTCGCCTTGGTGCGGCACCCCTGGTCCAGGTGTGGCTGCGACTGTTGGGGTTGCTGGTCTCGGCTTCTGCACTGGTGCCTCTCGGGCTGCTCCACTTTCGGCCCTTGCAGAGGTGGTTCAACGGCTTCCGCCTGGATCCCCGGCGACACAGACGGGTCGAGCTGGAGGTCACGAGCAGCTGTGTGGCTCTTTTGCGTCGTTGGGACGATGTCGCCTACCTGAGTCTCGGCGTCCCGCTTGGCGCGGTTCCCGCCAGACGGGAGGTGGTCACGACGGATGCGTCACCCCGGGGGTGGGGGGCGCATTGGCAGTGCAGGTCGGTCCAGGGGTTGTGGAGCCCCCGTCAGGCATGGCTTCACATCAATGTCCTGGAGTTGAAGACCGTCTACTTGGCGCTGAGGCGCTTCTTGCCCTTTCTGCGGGGCAAGCACGTGCTCATCCGGATGGACAGCACCTCGGCGGTGTTCCACATAAACCATCAGGGGGGCACCAGGTCGTTGCGATCGTTGAGGGAGGCTCAGACGCTGCTGACCTGGGCTTACCCTCGCTTGGCCTCCATCAGGGCGCTGCACCTTCCGGGGTGGAGGAACTCGGTGGCGGATTGCCTGTCCCGGTGGGGTCTTCCCCCGGGGGAATGGAGGTTGCACCCTCAGGTGGTGCAGGGGGTGTGCCATCAGTTCGGAGAGGCCCAGGTGGATCTGTTCGCCTCGAGGAGCAGCACACATTGCCCTCTGTGGTTCTCCCTGGCAGAGGCCGACGCCCCTCTGGGGATGGACGCCCTCGCCAATGCCTGGCCGTTGGTTCGGCTGTACGCTTTCCCGCCGTCTCCGTTGATCTTACCAACCCTCCATCGGGTGAGGGACTCGTCACACGAGGTCCTTCTGGTGGCGCCAGACTGGCCCATGAGGCTCTGGTTTCCATTGCTTCTCAGTCTGCTGAATGGAGAGCCATGGCGGTTGCCGGCGAGACGGGACCTCCTGTCTCAGATGGAGGGGAGGATTTGGCATCCGTCCCCAGATCATCTTCGGCTCACGGTGTGGCCATTGAAAGTGGCAGGCAGCCCCCAGTCGGCTTAGAGCCCTCCATCCAGCAGGTGCTGGATAGTGCCAGGGCTCCGTCTACAAGGGCCACGTACGCTCGCTGTTGGCAGCGGTTCGCTACCTGGTGTTCTGGCAGGGACGTGGACCCTGGTTCTTGTTCCCTGCATGAGGTTCTGCGGTACCTCCGGCACCTGTTTGACAAGGGCCGGGCCGCCTCGACCCTTAAGGTACACCTGGCGGCTATTTCGGCCAACCACCTCTTGGTGGATGGCAGGAGCATTGGGGCTCACTGTTTGGTGACCCAGTTTCTGCGGGGCGTGAGAAGGTTGCGTCCTGCCTTGTGCAGGCCGGCACCTGCTTGGGACCTTCCCCTGGTCCTGCGGGCCATGTGTGGGCCACCCTTTGAGCCAATGACTACCGCCCCGTTGGCAGTGGTGTCTGTGAAAACCGCCTTTCTCTTGGCAGTGACGTCGGCTAAACGGGTCAGTGAGCTGCACGCACTGGACATCAGCCCCGCCTGCCTGCGGTGGAAGGCAGATGGGTCGGGGGTGACGCTGTGGCCCAACGTCGCCTTTCTTCCCAAGGTTCTGCCCGCGGGCTACGTGAATGCCGCAATCGAGCTGGGGGCGTATTTCCCTCCCCCATTTCTTTCGGAGGAACAACGGCGGGCGATTTTGCTGTGCCCGGTCCGGGCACTGCAGCTCTATATTGTGGCCACAAACACTGTCCGGCAGTCGAACCAGCTGTTTGTCTGTCACGGAGGAGTGAACAGGGGTCGGGCCCTCTCGAAGCAGAGGCTGTCGCATTGGGTCGTGGACGCCATTGCGATGGCTTACGCGGCAGTGGGTGCCGTGGCTCCCCCTGGGATCGTGTGCCATTCCACCAGGAGCGTTGCTACATCCTGGGCGGCGATGAGAGGTGTGCCACTGGCGGACGTCTGTGCTGCGGCGTCCTGGGCAACTCCGTGCACGTTTGCACGCTTCTACCGCCTCAACGTTGGCCACAGGTCCGCGCTCGCTTCGGCGGTGCTGCCTCTGGCGGCTACCTCCTGAGTGACGGTGAGTTTTATGTTCCTCGTGACACTTCTGGCATAAGTCATCCACTCTGTTTACTGCCACTGGCAGTCAGGAGGGAACGAAACAGAACGGAAGTTACGGTGGAACTATGGTTCTGTGAGTTCCTGGATGACTAGGGATGAGTACCGAATTCGGTACTTTTTAAGGTACCAACCGAATTCCATAGTACCGACCGAACACCGATTCACGTCATTTCAAACGGTGCCTCGTTTCGGTACTGCCAAGACAGTTGCGCATGCGCAAGAGCGTTATGTCGCCGGTCCCTGCGAGCCCGTTGTAAACAGAGCAAGCATGGTAGAAAGAACGCACGCTAAAGCTTGGGTCCACTTCACTAAATGTGATGGGTAACTGGGTGATGAAACTAGCGACAGACAACGATCTAAGTGAGACATCCTCATCTTAATCTGCTCCAGTAGGTAAATAAAATGTTTAAGATAACGTTACCTTGATTTGTTAGCTTCCGTTTCGCTATGGTGCGTTCGCTTTCTCCTCGGAACTCCGAATTTCCGACTAGAAGAACATGAACGTGCTCTAAAGTTTGGCTTTACTTTACTAAATGCGACGGGTGAATGGGTGAAGGTAAAACCAGCGACAACGATCTAAGTTTGAGGCATCATCGTTTTAATCTGCTCCAGCAGCTAAATAAACTGTTAAAGATAACGTTAACTTGATATGTTAGCTTCCATTGCCACCGTTGTTACCAGCTAATGGTGCGTTCGCTTTCTCCTCGGAAATTCTAACTTCCCAGTAGGAAAAATCAAATGAAAAAGGACGGCAAAAGGAATGAAGATACACAGTAAATTTAGTTCACAGTAAAGATGTTTGCTTCAGTTTAATTATCAGCTTATAAAACTACAAGGACGATGTTAAAATACAAACTTGTATGTTATTTATCGTGATATTTATCATATATGGTTATATATTGAGAAAAATATATATTTAATTATAAAAGAGAATTAAAATAATAAACACTCAAAAGTATCGAAAATTGGTACCGTTAAGTACCGGTATCGACTCGTAGGTACCGGGAATTAGTACCGGATCGATTCAAATGTCAAAGGTACCCATCCCTATGGATGACTGCCAGTCACAGGGGTCACTCGGAACTTCTCGGGCGAGAAGATCCCGGGAGACCCGAACGTAGCTATCGGCGCGTAATTTATAGACTCGCAACCAGGTGCGCTACGTGTCACGTGCGTGACTTTGTTTACATTAGTACTTGACCTGCGCAGAGCGCGAGGAGATACATCCACTCTGTTTACTGCCACTGGCAGTCATCCAGGAACTCACAGAACCATAGTTACACCGTAACTTCCGTTGTCCCAGCTCTGTGTTAACAGGTGGGCGTGTCGGCGAGCCAGCTGTTCCTGATCTCCCTGATCAGAGGGCCAGGAGTACTAAAGGAGCAGGTGTGACAACTCCAGCTCACAACCAGTTTAAAGTGCAGCCATTCAGAAAGCAGACCAGACATACTCATAGAGATTCAGCAAACACTTTATAGAATAAGCATGATGGGACGTAAAATATATTTTTTATGGATTCCAGCTCATTGTGGAATCAGAGGAAATGAAGGAGTCGATGAGATGGCTAAGGAAGCAACAATACAATGCAACGGTTCAGTTAGATATTCACTTTTGTCAAAAAGAGATCAAGAGCTTAATAGCAAGAAATGAAGAAAAAATGGCAAAAACAATGGGAGGAGGAAAGGAGGGGAAGATGGTTGTATGACATTCAAAGAAGAGTGGGAGAAATAAGAAACACTGGAAGGAGTAGGAGAGAGGAGGTGATCATTGCTAGACTAAGGTTTAGACATACTGGGTTAAACAATACATTAGTCGTGATAGGGAAACATACAGGGAAATGTTATTATTGTGGAGAAGAAGAAACTATAGGTCATGTTATATTACAATGTCACAAATATCAGGCGGAAAGAAGGACAATGGTTCACAATCTTAGTCAGATGAAAGTGAAACTGGATCTTGTTGATTTATTGAGACAGAATTCAAAAAGTGACTGTTTTCAGATTTTATTTCGGTTTTTGAAAGAGATAAGGATGTTTGGGAGACTCTGAGGTTGTTGTTTTTTTTCCCCTGTTTGGTTTTGTTTTGTGAGAACTGTTCCAGACCACACTCCACACTAGTTGGTGGCGGTAATGCACCATTCGTTGTTTGCCAACCGCCAATAAAGCACCAAAAGAAGAAGAAGAAGAAGAACTCCAGCTCACAGTGGAGTAGAGGGTAATGAAATTACTGATTATTATGCAAAGCAGGCAACGAAACTGGATACTATGATGGAGGTTCCACAGAGTGTTGCAGAGGGGAAATCAGTTATTAGACAGCAGATTCTGGATGAATGGCAAGAACAATGGATAAGGGACGTGAAAGGAAGACATTTATACAAATTAAAGGGAAAGGTTGGAAGAATGGAAGTCATTCAAATGAGTAACAGAAATCAAGCAGTGATAACAAGGATGAGAATGGGACATACGGCTTTAAACAGTATTTTTATTCTTGGACGGCATAATACCGGTATGTGTGACTGTGGACTTGATAGGGAAACAGTAGAACATGTATTATGTGCTTGTAGGAAATATGTGGGTAATAGGAAACTGTTGGTTGAAAAATTAAAAGTTAAAGGTTATAAGGAATTTGAGTTGAGTATTCTGTTAAATGGGGGACTAGTGGTGTATAAGTTAGTCATAGACGTTTTAAGGGACAGTGGATTACTTGATTGAATTTAGTTTGGTTTTTTTGTTTGTTTGTTTTTTTATGTAGGATACTCCCCACTCCGACTCACAATCCCATTCAGTAGGTGGCGGAAATGCATCTGAAAGTTGGTTGCCACCCGCCAATTAAACAACAGAAGAAGAAGAACTCCAGTGCCGGTTGGTACTCGCATCTTGGGTAAACACTAGCCAGTCGCAGTCTCGTTTGATGTTCTGTTTTAATCTTGTCTGCCCGTTCCAGTCAGCCCTGATCTACCGAGTCCTGAAGGTTCCTGCTCGTCTGTTCTCAGGAATTACCCACCGCCGTCTGGAGTTGTTGTTCCAACATCAAGTCGCTCACCATCCCCCTGCTCTCCTCACTCTCTGCTGCCCGCCTGTCATCCTGCCCGCTTCCCAGCCTGCCTAACCACCAGCCTCCGGACCTGCATCATAATCTGCCTCACTGTCTACCTCGCAACCTGTTTCCTCATCCCACCCTGGATCCTCATTCTCTGCTGCTTGTCTGTCCCCACCTGGCCCCAAAGACCCAGCCCTGCCTCACCAAGACCGATCATCTCCAGTAAGAATAGCTCTCCAAACAATTCCCATTCTGGTTCTCTGGTTCCAGGGTTTCGTGATTCTAACACCAGTTTGCTTTCCCGTTCTAGATCACGGTCCCTCCTGTTCCCGTTTGGAGCACCGTTTTCAGTTACACACCGTTCTTAATAAATATGATTTGTTATTTACTTACCATCGTTTCCGTCTGTGATTCTTTCATGTCCTGGGTAAAACATATTCCCAACATAACATCTGCAGATGCTGCGCCTCATCTTTTGTTTAGTGTTTCTGAGTTTAAAAATCCTGTAGATGGGTTCCAGATTAATAGTGTTGTGATGATATGCACCTTTAAAGGAGGAGTTGAAGTATTTCGGTGGATTGGCCGGTGAGTTGCGTTTTTATTTGTTTATTTTTTTACTGGGGACATAAAAATCTGAAGGAACTCCGTGGAGAGGTTAAAGCTGCAATGGCAAACGGGAGTTTTTCTTTCATGCTTCTTAACAATAATTTAACATAGTATAGCTATAAATATATTGTGGAGATTAAAAATAAACTAATGAAGTGGTTCTCTCACATTTGTCTAAAAACCTCCACCAAAAACACGTTTGGGACTGAAAGCAGCAGGACCATCCAGTTGTTGGTCTTCTCTGAATTGTAGCACTTCCACGTTTCCCTGGGTCCTCCACTCATTACGCACTCACGGATTTAGCAACAGAACACCACTGTGAAAAGTTCTCCGCTCAATAATATCAGAGAAACAGAAACTTTAGGACAAACCACCAGAGTCCCAAAAAGAAAACACCTTTAGAAGGACAACAAAAGCTGTTTGGACCTAGAAAACAACTACTGGTGTTTAGTACCATCTCGTTTTGTCCGGCATCGTGGGTTTCGGATTCCAGATGAAGCATCTCGGGAGGGGCGATTGTTCTGTGATCGTGTTTGCGTTTAAAACCTGGGTTGTTCTGCAGATTCGCTATAACAGCTTTAAAGGTCAGACTGACGCCAACGATAATTCTACATCAGGGGTTCATGTTGGACCGCACAAAGGCTGAAAGCAGTGACTCGTGTAAAGTCTGAATAAAGACTAGTCTGAAGTGAGTTGGAGAAGAAGTTTAAACCGCAGAAAGTTTGGCAACATAAGACTTATCATAATCCCAAAGTAGAAATGATGTATGCAGCATAAACTATAATCTAGCAACCAGCTGGACTAAAGATCAACTGATGGAAGGAGATATGAAAAAGGAAAAACACACACAGTCGTTCAACATGTCGTGTGTGTTACGATCTCAAGATCAGAAGAGTCTGGGTCGACCGAACCAACTCCACGCTCACCGCCACCAGCCATGGTGCAGGCTGGCCAGCTTCGGTACACAGCTGTGCCAGGAACACACACACACACACACACACACACACACGGCTAACAATGACAGACACTACACAAGCTCGTATGCCCTTGTACAGAAAAATCTGACTTCAAACTTTCACACCCAGATGGATCAAACCTACTCTGTAGTGGTTCTCTCATTGTTCTGCTGGGAGCTGAAATTCCAGGCATTGGTGCCATGCCTTCCTACTGAGCCTCTATTCATCACTGAGGTCATGAGGCCATGGACGCCACCATTTACAGACACACACACCACTGTACGCCTGAGGGTAAGCGATATCAACACTGCCCGGGTTATTGGTCCAATTCCCTGATAGGAGGAATGAGCAGTGTGTGTGCCAGGTCCAGAATAGTCCCTGCAGCTCAAAGGGCGCTGTAACAGTGGAGCAACCATAAAAAAGGGAGGAAGTCATTATGTAATCTTGTGACACATCTAGGTGATGAGCAGCAGAGCATGTCTCAACGTCTTTGTTTGACTCGCCATGCTGCAGAGAGGCTGGAGTTAAAGTGTGTGACTTGGTCCCTCCTGCAGATCATGTCCGGTCATGTTCTTCCTCGCCCAGACATGAGGAGGAGGACTAAAACACACGGGGTGGTTTATTCTGCAGGTTTGACAGCCTGCAGGTAGATTTGACCAAATAAACTCATTTGACATCACACTGAATGTAAACGCAAGAGATCCTGGAGCAGAACAGACCGACCCACCCACCTCAGCTGCTCCCCGGTGACAAGCACCTCAGCCAGCCGCTCCAGTTCGGCTGCCTTCTTCTGCATGGCGGTCCCGATCCCGTCCATCTCCCTGCAAACGCAAACACCTCATCCTCAGCGTGGATTCTTCGGAGGGTTGAATGAAACATTTTGCTAAATCTAAATGTGCATCTGCAGCGTTCTGCATTACAGAGTGGATTCAAGGCGAGTGAGGAAATGAGCGATGTTCTTTTTTGCACAGAAATGAAACAGCGGCTCTTCTGATACTCACCCTTCAAGCACCATGGAGAGCGAAAGGACCAGGTCACCCAAAATTTATGAAAAATCCAATAAAACACACGTGGAGTCAAAGTGACAGCAGCTTCCATCGACACATGATGGTCAATTAAACCCCGCACACACACGCGCGTGCTCAAACACGCATCAGTGCATCCGTGCACGTTTCTAGGTTTCTAAATCCTGACCGAGGCTCTCTGGAGTTTCTGTCACTGACAAACTGTCACGGCGACACGGGAACAACTCACGTTTTCTCGCCGACACCACAGCCCTGCATTGGGAGGACTCTGCTGACGTCAGAGGGAGGCGTTCACCGCGCGGGCGGGACCGCAAACGCATCATGGGGCGCTCGATTTGCACACCGTTAAACAAAATCAGACACATTCGTTTAGTATTCTCATTAGCGTCCCACGTTTTCATTTATGGGATTAATTTACAACAAAAACACAGGAATAGTGTCAATTAATTTGTTACCATAGTAACAAAAATCAATTAAAGCTTGCTTGCATATAAATGGGCTAACAACCTTATAGTTACATCTGAATTCATACAAATTTATGCTAATGCATTAAAATATAATCAGGGTGGATGGACATTAATTATAACTCATTAAGCATCAACATATAGGGTGCCTGTGAGCTGCTCCTTTGTTAAAGATGGAAGAAAACAAGTTGGAACATGTCTCTGGCCTGGAGCTTCTGGGTGCCAAATGTATAGACAAACACAAGCTAACTAAAGCTGTCTGAAAACACCCACAATTTAAGATTAACTCATGTTTGTATCTAAGAGCTTCACTCCATGTGCCTGAGAGGAGCACACAGACCAGCTTCGCTCTGCAAAGATGAAGTCACAAGCTTTCCTATTGGCTGCAAAAAGCAGATCTATGAGTGTGTGTGTGTGTGTGTGTGCTCAAATAGTGAAAGAGTGGTTCAAGAAGCATGAGACATCATTTTCACACTAGTGATGGGAATTCCAGCTCTTTTTAGAGAGCTGGTTCTTTTGGCTCAGCTCACCAAAAAGAGCCGGCTCTTTCGGCTCCCTAGTGGCTCCTCAGATTTTCTGTTGCGTAGAGTACATTTATAACCAAAATAATGCTAAACTATATGTAAAATTATTTACTAATGTAAAAAAAGCAATATATCAAATATTTATCATTTCTATGGATTTAATAACTGAACACTTTAAGAAATCTACACTTTCCGAGTGCTGGCGCTCATTTTCTCACCGTCTTCGTCGCACTCTCCTCCCTCTCTCTCCTTTTTCCTCCTCCGCATTCCCTCTCATCTCCCTCCTCCCACATGTGCTCTGCTGTGTGTCTGTCTGAATCTGATCCTCCCTCTTCCCCGCCCCTACTGCTCTGTGTGTGGACAGTCTGGACACACAGTTACACATGTTGACCAATCGCCTGTAGCTTTCACCAAGGCAGGAGGGGAGGGGAGGGGACGGCTCCCAATGACGAGCCGGCTCCTGTCGATCACTTCAAAGAGCCGGCTCTTAGAGCCGGTTCGTTCGCGACTGACACATCACTATTTCACACATGGACTGGCCACCACAGAGTCCAGATCTTAACCCCATTGAGAATCTTAGGGATGAGCTGGAGAAGGCTTTGTGCAGCAGTCAGACTCTACCATCGTCAATGCAAGATGTTGGTGAGACATTAATGCAACACTGCATGGAAACAAATCTGGTGGTGTTGCAGAAACAATGTCACAGCGAATGTGTGTTGCAAAATATTAGTGTGTGTGACTTTTTTTCTTTTGGTGGGGACTTTTTTGCATTGTTGGGAAAACAATCATAACACAGCATAACAATCACTTTTGTATTTTTAAATAATTTTCATGAGAATTGTTCCTTACGGGGCATTCTATAATTTTTAGAAGTATTATCACACATGTTACATCCTCGTGGCCCCTGATAATTATATAATAAAAGCATTTAAGTCATAGATGGCTAACCTGTTTGTTTGTGGACATGTGGGGCAGCTGTTTTACTTTTAATTATGTCAAGAGTCTTTGTCTGCACCAGAATAGGCCGTTAAACACTGCCTTCAGCCTATTTTTTCAGCTGGAAACCTGTAAAAATTAAATACATAAAAAACAGGAATAACTACAGCTCCATGCTTTCGTTCTTTTTTAAACACAGAAACAGTTTTGTTTACCTGTTTGTAGCTACGGTTTCGCCGACAGCTGCCGGCTTCTTCAGGCTGACGCTGATCATCCATCAGCGTCAGCCTGAAGAAGCCGGCAGCTGTCGGCGAAACCGTAGCTACAAACAGGTTAACAAAACTGTTTCTGTGTTTAAAAAAGAGCGAAAGCATGGATTTACAAAGACACAGCAAGAACACACCTAAGATAACTACAGCTATTCAAAACATCAAAGGGAGTGGGATGACGCTCTGCTTGTAAAAAAATCCCCTCCCTTTCTTATTTGATAGTCTCTCCAGAAACACAGCTGTATTTGGTTTTATTGCATCTTTGCATTTTAATATTTTAGAATGAATAAACATGTTCCCTACACTCTGTATTATGAATAATCCTCACAGCCCTTGTTTGCAATATTGACACAGGTAAGAGGAAACCTTTGCACGTGTTGCCCTAAATCTCCACACAACTAGTTAGATGCGGATGAATTATTGAGCAGTATGGAACATACAGTGATTGACCATTCAAGAGTGGCCCTGGGAGATGCTTCTTACCTTTGAATGCATTTACAGGCCTGACCCAAAAAAGTCACCTCCTAGACCCTTAATTCTCACGCTGGAGAGCAATCTTTGAAAGCTTGATGACTCATGATGAGATCACTGATGGTTAAAAACCCGAACCCAAGCCCCCACAATGGAGCTCTAAAATTGAGTCAAACCTGGAAGTACCAAAAATTGCAGTTCCACCCTCCTCCACTAGGGGCTGGTGTCAGAAGCGAGCAAATCCTCATTGACTCCCATGTTAAAAATACCTATTTCACAGCAGAAATAAACATGTTTACAGCCTGGTACCAAAACATGTTTTTTGTTTAAATGATCTAGTTTACACTCATGATAACTCTGAGGGGGGTGAATTTTTTTCTCACTCTTCTGTGTAAGTGTATTAAAAGCCTAAAATTCTGTATAATTAATGAGCATCAGACCCACGTGACCACAGAGCTAGCTCCGTGGAAAGGCCTCAGTAGAGCCTCGGTCTGGCCTGGAAACTGTTTCGGGATTTTGAGTCTCTCTGTTTGTGTATTCTGTTTTGGATATTATTTGTGCAATTGTTGGACAAAATGACTTGCTGTGGCAATAATTGCATTAATAGAGCGTCCAAGGAGTCTACACTTCATTTTTTTCGGTAAGTTAAATTATATTTATGTATTTTAGGTCACTGCCACCTTTAAACTAGCTGAGTTTATCGAAGTAGCTAGCTAACTATCATTTTAACATGTAGCATGTATTGTTTAACCCCGAACCACGATAAAACCTAAAGTTGTGCCTGGAATGGGCGCTAGGGGGCGCTGTGTGTCTGTAAAACATTAATAATTTTAAATCCTGATAAAAACTGGTTTAATTTTGTTGAATTGTCGCTCAAGTAAAGTGTCAGCTTATGAAAATATGAAAATCCATCATTTTATTAGAATTTTTACAAGTTTGTCATCTTCTGAAGTGGGCTCTCCTTCAAACGCTTCTGATTCTTATTCAGACAAGATGTTTTTTTAAATCAGCTGCAGACATGGAAGCCAGCAGTGATGAAATAAGAATTGAATTACGGTCAAACCATCACCGGAAAATCAGGATCTTACGTTATTCAAGACTTTCTGGGATCCGGTAGTTACGCACTGGTGGTCGAAGCCATCAGAAAGGAGACAGAGGAAGTCGTGGCTATTAAACTGATCAACTAAGAAAATATCCAATCAGCTGAAAGAGAAGATGATATGCTGGGTGTTATTGGGAAGCTTTAGACCACTTATTCGATCATTTTATTTTCACAGACAGTTTTGCTTAGTTTTCGAAAAGACATGATGGATCTGTTTGATTTCTTGCACAATGGAAAAGGAATGTTAGATGTACAGGATGTTGTACTGGTGGCTCTCAGTCTGCTCAAGAATGGCTCATGTAGACATCGTAAACCACCAGTGCCAACCACTTAGGGTTAAACTTATTGATTTTGGTCTTGCAGGAAAGACGTGTGAATTATGGCGGCATGAAACAGTACAGGAGCTCCAGAGGTCTTCTTGGGTCTCCATGAAGTCACAGACGCTTGGGCGGTTGCCTGTACACTTGCCTTCTTGTTTCTTAGAGAATATCTCCATGAACCAACCTGTGACTTTGACTGCATGTGGCAGATCTTCAAGATACATGGCCTACCTGACAAATATAATTGAAAGGCAAGTAAAGTCGATCGTTTCTTTATATCTGACCAATCTGAACAAACCTGGAGGTTTAAAACACCCCACGACTACACAGAGACAAGACACAAGATTACAACACGTGAAAGGGGTTCTAATCATTGGATGACTTCTTAAAGTTGGTTCCAGGAGTAGAAGACCCGTATGAATTGGAAGATTTGCGAGCGTTCATAGACCTCCTGAATGTGTACTGTGGAATAACGCCAGATGAAGCTCTGAATCACAGTTTTATTACAACGAACCACCTTGCTCGTGCCGTAATAGCCCGCGTGTGAAATCAGCATGACAGTGTGCCAAACCAAGAAAGGGGAAACAACCAGCAAAACTCATGCTAATGATGGAAATTCAAGTCTCTTTGACTTCAGTCCATCTGATTAGGACCTGTCAGACTGTGATTTGTCTGAATCAGAAGTGTGTTGACGCCTGAGCTGAACCAAGCTGCGAGTATAATAATATGAGACTGATCTTTAAGCTGCATGGTCTGCCTAACAAGTCTTTACTTGAAAAGGAAGTAAAGCTCATGACTTTTTTACTTTGACCAATCTGAACAATCAAGGAGGTTTAAAACACCACAAGAATACGTGGAGTTGGGAAACCAAATTACAACGCATGACAGAACTGAGTTAGACTCCATGGATGAAATATTAAATGTGTTTCAGTATTAGAAGACTCGTATGAATTGGAAGACTTGCGAGTGTTCATAGACCTCCTGAAATGGATGGTAAATGTAGACCCAGCTGAGCGAATCACACCAGATCAAGAGTGCCATCACACGAGCCGCCTTCCTCGTACCTGTGACGCTCAGATGTGAGAGTGACACAGTCCCTCATCAAAGTGTGTCAAATTCATCAAGGAGCAACAACCGGCACGTCTCCTACCAAGAAAGACTTTTCCTGCATCGAAGCGCCAGGGTCTGCTGAGCAGGTTAAAATGAAGAAAACTCCTCTCAGAAGCATTAGGACACTGTTTGCCAGCCTTGTTAGGTGTAAGAAACCAACAGTAGGAAGTGAGCGACGTAAGCATCAGCAGGCAGCTTCAGTGATTAAAATCCATCCTGCCATGTTAGATATAAAAGACTAATAATGGAACATATAAGCCAAAGGAATGTGTACAAAGCATACATTTTAAAGTTAAGAAATACTAAAATCTAACTGACACTTGTTAAGGCAGGGTCCTTATCGTTATTCATCTGGGGAGTTATTGCAGCTCAAACAGCTGCGTGGACCCCCACACCTTCCATATCAAAATGACCGGCTTGGCCATGGGAGGTGTGCTGTTACTTTTATAAGCAATCCCATTCACCATGGCGAAGCTATTAGCAAAAAACAATTTTGTTATTTATTTTTTTCATTTTGAGCGCCAGACCAGATCTTGGCCAATTGCATCAGGGGTGGCTCGAACGGCAGTGTGCACCCCCACAAATTATACATCAAAGCGCGGCCGTGGGGGTGTGCTATTACTTTTAGAAGCGATTTGATTCATCACGGCGAATTTATTAGCAAAAACATTTTAAAAAATGTTGTTTTTGAGTGTGTATGTGTGTCTCATTGTGCCAGGCCAGTTCAAACTCACTCAAACTTTGTGAGCAGACACTGACTCTTCACTGGAGGAAATGGTCACTTGAGGCTGCCAAGGTTAACAGCCACACTCCCTCTGTTTGTACTTTGATAAAAGCTCCCACCAAGACATCTTTATTACAGCAGCTGGAGAAGGGTGAGGCACACCTTTACCATAAGTTACAGCTTATCTTGACGTTTCAGTCACAGAACATAACTGGTGTTAGCCAAGTCACGACTCTTTCAATGACACAGCATTTACATAACTATTACATACCGAGAACATATTATACATTAAAGTTCTCAGCTTCCCTCACTCAAAATGTCAAAATATGACAAATGTGAGATGTAGTTTTAGAGGTAGTTTTGTTTGTTTGGAAAATTTTGCACAACTTACAATTGTAGTTTTCATATTTTGCACAAATAATATTTCACTATCTTTACAGCAAGTATACAAAAATGTATAGGAAACTACAGCCTCGAGGCTCTTTTCTGCAACGTCAGGACAGCAGAACTGTCATGGCTGGGGCGAGCAGAGCAGACGCTAGTGTGTTAGAGGCATGAGCTTATTGTAGACGTGCTCTGCTCTCTCCTGGACGCTAAATCAACAACAGCTTTCCCTGTCAAAGGATGGCCATTAGGGTCAAAAATTCCTGGGAGTGATTTTCAAAGGAGTACTTTATCAGATCGTTTAACCTCCAGCAAAATAACAAGCACACCAGACTCCCTTTCATCACTGGCTACAAGTGTGGAGATAAATACCATACCATAGTTTATTTATATAGCACGTTTAAAACGCAGCATGGGAGCTGCCCAAAGTGCTGCACAGGCTAAAACAAAACACGACCATTCTAAGGAACTAAAGCAGAGGATAAAAATACCAGTCAAAGCAGATAAGACATGATGAATACTAAGAACACATTAAAACACTAAAACGAGTCACTGTCTAAAAGCCAAATCGTAAAAGTGGGTCTTCAAACGAGATTTAAAAACCACCAGTGATGGAGCCTGCTGAACTCCAATGGGCAACGAGTTCCATAGCTTTGGGGCAGCATGCACAAATGCTCGCTCACCCCGCGATTTGTATCGCATTCGCGGCGTACACAGCAGCAACAGGTCAGCCGACCTCAACGTGCGCATGGGTACATATGGAGTGAGCAGGTCAGAGAGATAGGGAGGTGCCAGGTCGTTGAGTGCTTTAAATACAAAAGTCAATAACTTAAACTGTACTCTGAAAATGACAGGGAGCCAGTGAAGACGGGCCAGGACAGGGGTAATATGGCTACGTCGGTGTGTATTCGTCAAGAACCTGGCAGCAGCGTTCTGGACGACCTGCAGCCGATTCAGGGTGGATACCGGAACACCAACGAGGAGGGCGTTTGCGTAGTCAAGGCGAGAGGTAATGAAGGCATGGATGACTGACTCCAAATGCCTCCGTTTCAGGATTTGTCTGAGGCGAGTAAGGCGGCGAAGCTGATAAAAGCAAGACCTCACCACGGAGTTTATCTGTGGGGCCATCGTGAGTTCAGCATCCAGCTTTACACCATCGCTTGACACACACTGTTTGGGGTTGAGGGTTAAAGGGTCACAAACTGAGTGAGAGCCATGGTGGTTGCGGGGGGGTCAAAAACAATAAACTCAGACTTCTTTTCATTTAACTTTAAGAAGCTGGATGCCAGCCAGCCCTTCACGTCATCTAAACATGCAGCCAATCGTGAGCCCGCAAATGTGTAAAAGAACAACTTTTATGAATGGCAAAAGTTTTGTAACAGTTTGTAAATGTGTTTTGTCCTCACAGACTCCCGTAGAAGTCTAATATGGTGTGCCCACAGACTCAGACCCGCTCCCATGTATTTTTTTATGGTTATATTACGAAGCCACCATTGTTTTTTTGTTTTTTTTTAAAGACCTATCTGGAGCGATTGGGCTGCTGCTCACTTGGATGGAGCTGGGGAACACAAGAAGACACATTTTTGATAATGAGGACAAACAGCCATTTTTACCGCAGTTTTGCTCAAAAACATCAGTCCCTGTGATCCACTCGCTGTTTACCTCCTCTTTCCGTCAGCTGTGGTAGCTCTGTGAAGCTGACCCCCGTCAGCTTCAAAAGTGCAGGCAAATAGGCTGCTCGGTCATAACTAGAGGGGTGAGGAGGACTGATGCAAA
This sequence comes from Nothobranchius furzeri, assembly GCF_043380555.1. Classification (NCBI taxonomy): domain Eukaryota; kingdom Metazoa; phylum Chordata; class Actinopteri; order Cyprinodontiformes; family Nothobranchiidae; genus Nothobranchius; species Nothobranchius furzeri. The sequence continues at coordinate 40,918,714 of NC_091745.1, read as the reverse complement.
CAAATGGGAATTACAAGGGAGTGACTAGGAGGAAAACATGAGGAAAGCCTAGAGGGAGCTGGGGAACACAAGAAGACACATGAGGAGAACAGGAGGGGGCTGGAGACCAAGGGGACACAGAACATGACACATTCACCTGGAAAACCAGAAATTAGAGTTTAAAAAGTCTGAAGAACAATTTGAACAGGAGAGAGCAGACACGACTGACTCTATATGATGAGAAGAAACAGAGGTATCCAATTTTATTTCCTTGGGTGAAATTCTCAAGGTGGCATGTGTGTGTGTGTGTGTGTGTGTTCAGTTTAATAATCAAGGTTAAAGGGACGAGCTCCATAAAGAAGGTACCCTACCACGAACTCCGCCACATGTTGTTGGCAGGATCTTAACTTTGTAGTATTCTGCTGAGTACCGACCCATTCCACCACAATGATCACTTGGAATAAGTATTCTCTAAAGGTATTTCTAATTTTTACTCAACTTTTAATGAAAGACATAAAATTGTGTAAAACTGACCGGACATGAGTCAAGGCACAATTATTCTTACATCAACACATCTACAATGACAGAGTAGAGGTTACAACGTCCTGATTTTCATAGAGAGGAGGACAAAAATACAGTTTTTAGTTAAATTTAAAGTAGAAAATTTCTGAAGAAATTTTTTTTATTGGACCTATCAGCTGGCACGAGTTAGTGGCTACATGTTAGAGGCCCAAACAATGCTATAGGGGTGATCACCCGCAATTAATGATATACCACACTTCCCACTTCATGTGTGGGGGTGCATGCATAAACAAAGGTGATCATCCAAATATAATTTTATAAAAGATGCTTCCTCTTGCCTTTCAGTATTAATTCGTGATAAGCCCAAGAAGACAAAAACATTTATTTGATTTTTCCTCCTGAGGCAGGTTTTTGAAGTTCTAGATTCTGGTTTTTGTTAAACGATGATGTAAATGAAAGTAGTTTGGTGTGGTAGGTGATTTCACGCCATCTGGTGGCAACAAGCTGGAACTTCTTCGGTAACAATAACAGAACCTGATCGCTCCATGAAAACCAGAATCTAGAACTTCACGTTTGAATCAGAAACCTTTCAGGCTTCTGCCTCAAGAGAAAAAACTAAATACACGCAGAAAACTCTAAACGAGGTTTTAGAGCATCTCAGCTGCACAAATATTCAGCAGATCAGGAGGTTTTTGAATACATGAGGATAGCTGGTGATCAGTTATTGGAAACAAAAATGCTTAAAAATAAGATTCGCACAAATTTCTTGTGCCTGAAGCAGAATGTTTCTGGGAGAAAAAAATCCCAACTGAGCTGCTGGAATGCATTAAATATTTTATTTACAGCAAATATACACGACAACGATGTTGATGTCAAACAACAGTTTGCATTTAAATGATTGAACTCAACACAAAGGGGTTGACACGGCTAGTCAAAAGTGTAACTCTGCAGATAAATTAGATTATAAACACGTTGATGCATTTTGTTTACATGAAGGAAAAACAGAATATAAGTTTAAATAATATAACAAACACTGGATTAATCATGTAAATGTAAAGAGAACAGGCTAAAGTAAACTACAGATGGTAAGGAAATGGTTATAAACAATGTTTTGTCCAAAGATTCATCAGCTGTGAGAGAAAATCAGGTCAGGTTCAGATTTTAGTGCCAAAAGTAAAAAATAAATAAACATGCCCATTTTTATAGGATAAAACTGATCTGATTGTTTTATTGCATATGTTTTTTTAAATTAGAAAAGTTAATGTGATGAACGTTAGCTATATTGATAAAATTAAAGACACTAACTCTTAAAGAGTGCAAATGTGACGTTAAAGGTACAAAAACTCAGAGAGACAAAGGAATTGCTACAAAAACGATGCCAACGATGTTTACGTCAAACAATTATGTGATAACTCTTCTGCAAAGTCTGCAAGACGTCACGCCTTTCAAAGTAAAGCTTCATTACTCTGTCCAACCTGCATGATGCATAAATCAATCCTCTACAACAAGAACTGAATGCATCTGCCTCTGCTCCACCAGGTGTCTCCCTCCACCTACAGAAGCCCTCAGACGGTGGGGGTCTGGACGGAGGCAGGGCCTCCAGGATGGATGTGCTTCAGGTGGCAGGAGTGGCAGAGGAGACGGCCGTTCAGAGGGTAGCAGCGGTGACCCTCCTCATCATTGAGCTCCATCTTGCAGTCCTGAACAAAGCAGTGATGAAGATGAGAGCAACAGCAGGAGGAGGAGGAGACAACTGGTCTGCTTTTTACCAGCTTTGGAACACAAAATCCTGCATGAAGAAAACCTCGGTTCTTTGGTTGTTTCTAGTTTCCACCCAGCTAGCAAACCTTCTTCTAATAAAAGACGAATGTTTTCTACCTGCTTTCCTCGGAGCGGCATAATTACTGAGATTAATTAGGATCAAGCCTCTGAGGTTTTCTTTAACGAGGTTCTCAGAGACTCACCGTCAGGTGCAAAGCTTTTCTTTCTAACTTACAAGTTTAAAATCAAGTTTTTCTTCAAACCTACCTCACAGTGGTAACATTCCACATGATAGTCTTTTTCCATGGAAACAACTCGAATGGTTTCATCAGAGCCCTGGAATCAAAAAGTCCGACACACAATCAGAGGAGAGCAAACCCAGCAGCAAACACTCCGCCCTCTTCTCCTCAGTTCGATAGTTCATTAAATCATGAACTCTGCTCGACACATTTTATGGATTTTTGTTTTTTAGAGGAAATCATCACAAAAATTATCTTAAAATAAAAATAAATACAACTACTAATTTGCTTCAGTCACTTATTAATCATCAAGAAAATAAACCAATATCATTCCTGGTAGGAATGTACGTACACACACACACACACACACACACACACACACACACACACACACACACACACACACACACACACACACACACACACACACACACACACACACACACACACACACACACACACACACACACATACACACACACACACAGTATGGGTCATCTTTGATCTTTTGGTAGAGGATAATACACCAGGCTTACTTCTGAGGGCAGGATGGGTTGGTTACAGGCGGTACATTTAGGCGCCAGCACCCTGAAACAGTGAGTTAAAGTTAGCAACATCATCTGGAGAAGTGCTGTTGTTGTTTTAATCACAAAAAATAATATTGTCTTGTTTTCATTTCAGTTTCATTAAGTGATTTAACCCTTTTAACCAAGCAGGTGTCTAGGAGAGGAAACAGCTTTTCAAATGCATTTTCAGAGGTTTATCTGTGTGTGTGTGTGTGTGTGTGTGTGTGTGTGTGTGTGTGTGTGTGTGTGTGTGTGTGTGTGTGTGTGTGTGTGTGTGTGTGTGTGTGTGTGTGTGTGTGTGTGTGTGAAGAAGAAGAAAGTATCATTTCTATAGCGCCTCTCAAGATAAAAATCACGAGGCGCTTCACAAAAACAAAAAAATGTAAAAATATAAAAAAGCATTTAGAAAATGTTTAAAAATATATTTAAAATGAGCAAAAATAAGCAATTGGGATTTAAAAGAAAAAATGTTAAGAAAGAGAGAGAGAACATGAAAGAGGGAAATCAGTGGATCCTGAGGAAGGTGGAATAGGTGGGGAGAGCAGAATAAAGAGAGAGTGGTGAAGAAGGTCATACAAAAGCCAGCTTGAACAAGTGAGTCTTCAGCTGCTTTTTGAAGGAGACCACTGAGTCCACTGATCTCAGGCTCAGGGGGAGAGAGTTCCAGAGTCTGGGGGCCACAGCAGCAAATGATCTGTCACCTTTGGTCTTTAGCCTGGTGCTGCACAACCAGTAGGCTTTGATCACTGGACCTCAGGGACCTGCTGGGGGTGTAGGGACTAAGAAGATCACCAATGTAAGATGGTGCTTGTCCATGTAAGGCCCTATAGACCAGAACCAGGATTTGAAATGAACCCTGAAGTTGACTGGCAGCCAGTGAAGCTGGAGGAGAAGCGGGGTGATGTGGGTGTGTTTGGAGGACTTGGTAAGAAGCCGAGCACAGGCGTTCTGAACCACCTGTAGACGGTTCAGGGAGGTTCTGCTCAGACACGTGAAAAGATAGTTACAGTAGTCTAAGAGTGAGGAGATGAAGGAGTGGAGAACTGTCTCAAGTTCAGCTTAGCAACGTTCCTGAGATGGAAGAAGGAAGAGCGAACAAGAGAACTGACATGAGAATCCACGGTGAGAGCTGGGTCAAAGGTCATGCCAAGATTCCTGACAGAAGGTTTGGTGTGGGAAGCAAGCTGACCAAGAGAGTCTGACTTTGGGAACCAGCTTGTCTGGGGCACAGATGAGGATCTCAGTCTTATCTTCATTCAGCTGAAGAAAGCTCCCAGCCATCCAGGTTTTGATAAGAGTCTAAGCAGGTGTGTGTGTGTGTGTGTGTGTGTGTGTGTGTGTGTGTGTGTGTGTGTGTGTGTGTGTGTGTGTGTGTGTGTGTGTGTGTGTGTGTGTGTGTGTGTGTGTGTGTGTGTGTGTGTGTGTGTGTGTGTGTGAATAAGGGTCACTCTTTCCAGCAGCAACGCTGTACACACAACAAGGTTTGCTTTATTTAAAGAGAGAGAACATGAGAGGGTTTCCAGTCGTGTGAGAGGGACCTCTGGGATTAGATCAGGGGTGTCAGACTCAGTTTCTTCTAAATAATCTTTAATGGATCTGAAACAGGCTACATAGATCTGGGATGTGATCAAAGGAAAAGCGAAACAATAGACTGAGATCTTAAATACACGGGTCGAGGAGATCAGCAAAAAGTTATTGGATAACAAAACGTCAGACATCTGTAGGACGGCTGAGCTCAGTGGCCATGAACACTGGTGTCTAATCACCATGCCACTAAACAAGAGAGATCATGTTAAAAAAACAAGCAGCCATGAAGTCTTGAAGGCAGACTCGAGGCATGAAGAGAGGAGCCTCCAGACTCCCCAACCTGTCTCAGGCTAATGCTGAAGAAGTCAGGCCATGGCATCAAAAAGCTCAACGAGCGGAAGAAGTCATGATTAGAAAAGCTCTCCAACTCGAGGGTCTCCTCAAAGTCCTGATGATGCAAGACAAAAGCCAGGCCCAGCATGGGGCGGTAGAGTGGACAGTTGGTGAAGAGCAGCTGGAGGTGGGATAAAACAGGTTCATGTATCTGAGGAGAGAACACCCCACAGCTATACCCTTGAAAATAAATGACTACATTTGTCATTATTGTGTTGTTACGGCAGGGCAGGAGCAGGCACACGTTTTACAACTTTGACTAAAAACACACACATTTTATCCTGCCCTGCCAAACCGAACCTCTCATCTATCCGCCACACAACGCAGACGGGAGCCTCGGTCCATCCGAGTCTCATATAGCAGCAAGGAAAAGTACCGAGGAGTCATTCAGCACGGACAACTCCAGGTGTGTGTTTGTGACTTAAGTCCTGCTCACCTGTGGTAGTCTTTCACGCAGTAGATCTCGTTCTCTGTGTCTACGGTGAAGGGTACTCCATCCAGGCTCTCGTTACAGATCACACAACGGAAACAGCCGGGGTGGTAGGACTTCCCAAGAGCCTGAAGGATCTACCGACAAAAACAAATATTACAACTTCACCCACTTCCTACTCATTCAGCTTGTTCAAAAACAAATGAAGGTTTCCTAAAGCCCCAGTGTGCAAAAACATTCCACTCTTTAGTGCCAAAGTAGGTATCGCAGCTGCAGCAGGCCACGCATATCACTACTGCAATCCGTCATTAGGTGTTTCCACTGCCAGAACTTCTCACCAGGAGACAAGATGTCCCAGTCCTCTCAGCTATCTCCATTCAAATTCAGCCCTCTCAGAACTTTGACATCAGCATATCACAACTGCTTCAGCAGCGAGTGATGTCATAGATCAGCACCAAAAAGCGCTTTTACAGTTTCTGCGGCTTCCTATAGTCAGCGTCTCTCAGGGAATCGAGGGCCCTCTGTCCGTGTCCAGTGAACAGAAGTAGAACGGGTCTGATCTGTCTTTTGCAGCTGCTGTCTTCTCGCTCCAGTGCTGCCGCCTCTGCCGCGTCAACTGCGTTTGCTGCATCACTTGTCTCCTTGTCCCACGCCACAGCTATAAACGGCAGCTTTCACTCCAGCAATCACATGTAGTTAGAGCAAGGTTAGCAACCCAAATTTCCCCAGAATTCCCCAAATTTTCACCTGAAAAACCAGCATGTTTACCGTTACCGCCGGCTTCAACCTCCGACTGCTGAAATCCCGCTTCCATGAGTTAGTGGCAGACACCCGGTTACTTTGGGGCTAGTTGTGACATCTGGGCAAGGCTGGCAGCTTATTTTTCACCAGAAAATGGCGTTGTCGTCTCTTTTAATAACCGTTTCCAAACAGAAGGCGGCTATTTCAGCTCCGGCGTGCATCTTTCGCGGTCATCTTTCGTTTGCACAAAAGACATAATCAGTGTTTACCGGCTCCCCTTTAAAGTTTACTTTGAACCAGAAATACTCCCGAATTGCAGTTGTGTTGTTTTTAGACACCAAGTCAGCTGTTGCACCACGAGCTGCCATGTTTCTCTTGGCGCGCCGTCTCCGCGCTGTGATGACATCAAGTTCATCAATTTTATGGAACATCTCTAAAACTCGAACAAAACATTTTAAACTGCTTAAAACAGAAAAAATCAACCACAGTTTTGTTTTATGACTGTTAGGTTGATTGGTCTGTCTAAATTGTCCTTAGGTGTGAGTGTGTGTGCATGATTGTTTGTCCTGTGTGTCTCTGTGTTGCCCTGCGATGGACTGACTCTCTGTCCAGGGTGTACCCCGCCTACTTGCCCGTTGACTGCTGGAGATAGGCACCAGCCCCCCCGCAACCCTACGTGGACTAAGCGGGTTCAGAAGATGGATGGATGGATGGACATTAAATGACTTTTCTTTATCTGCTTTTATTTTTTAAATCCTTGTCTCCAACGTGCACGGTATTAGAACCAACACTGTTGCTATTTTTTAAAGATATCGGCCAGAGGCAAAATTCGTTTGAACAGCAAGTGTAAAGAAGTATTAAAACCTCAGATGAAAAAGGTTTTTGGATTTTGACGGCTGGAACTGTAAGAATATCTGATGTTTGTGACCGGCGGAGGAAAAACAGAAACCAACTTCCGGTCTAAGCCCTGGGCAGCTGGTGACGTTTCACAAGGAGCTCTGCTGAAACCGCTGTAGTAAACAACGCCTGGCTCCGGTGTTTCTGCGTTAGCGTTATAGCAGAGAACATTGTGTGATCAATCAGATGTAGCTTCTGAAGCCTCTGCTAGTCGGTCGGATTTGTTTTTTCTCTGGGATACAGCGATGAGGACGGATATTGGATTACCAGAGAAGTTCAACCGAACTCCGACCCCGCCAGCTGGATATCACTACCGGAGGTTTATGTTTATTCATTTAGCAGACGCTTTTATCCAGAGCGACTTACAATTTATAACCTATAGGGCATGTTGTGATCTGTGGGGGAAACCGGAGTACCCGGAGGAAACCCACGCATGCATGGGGAGAACACGCAACTCCACGCAGAAAGGCCGCAGCCAAGTTTCGAACCTGCGACCTTCATGCTGCGAGGCAACAATGCTAACAACCGCGCCACCATGCAGCAGGAGGTGCAGACATGTTTTGGACTGTTTGACTCTGAAGACCCGCGACCCGACTTGAACATCAAGGTGGATTCTGTTCATCTTCAGAACCAAAATCGGTAGTTTGTTTACTTTTGTTAAATGTTTCATTTCTGTGCTCCACCAGGAGCTCTAAGCTGACGAGTTCTCAGCTGGTCTTAGCTCCATCATGTGTCCCAATATAGTTCAGTAATCTGCAGATATGTGTGCAGCCAGTTTTACCGCTCCATATACAGGTCCTTCTCAAAAAATTAGCATATTGTGATAAAGTTCATTATTTTCTGTAATGTACTGATAAACATCAGACTTTCATATATATTAGATTCATTACACACAACTGAAGTAGTTCAAGCCTTTTATTGTTTCTAATATTGATGATTTTGGCATACAGCTCATGAAAACCCAAAATTCCTACCTCAAAAAACTAGCATTTCATGAAAAGGTTCTCTAAACGAGCTTAATAATTCTTGGAGAGAAATAGCTCGCACTGTCGGAAAAGACGAGGACGCTGTTAAAAAATGCTGGAATGCCATGTTGTAAACAGTAATATCTACTTCTACTATGGTGTAGTGTTGGATGCATGCCGTAGAGCTCTATGCTGCCCCCTACAATTTGGGAGAATATTGGCTCACCGCAGAGACAAGCCGCATGAACCATAAACGCTGCGAGTTGTGAAGTGCGTTCCATCCGCGAGCCGCATCAGAAAGTGAATGCGTCAAGCATCAACCAAGCTCGAGTCTGGAGTGGAAACATCCAGAGCCACCGTGTACAGGCGTGTGCAGGAAATGGGCCACAGGTGCCGCATTCCCCAGGTCAAGCCACTTCTGAACCAGAAACAGCGGCAGAAGCGCCTGACCTGGGCTACAGAGAAGCAGCACTGGACTGTTGCTCAGTGGTCCAAAGTACTTTTTTAGGATGAAAGCAAATTTTGCATGTCATTCAGAAATCAAGGTGCCAGAGTCTGGAGGAAGACTGGGCAGAGGGAAATGCCAAAATGCCTGAAGTCCAGTGTCAAGTACCCACAGTCAGTGATGGTCTGGGGTGCCATGTCAGCTGCTGGTGTTGGTCCACTGTGTTTTATCAAGGGCAGGGTCAGTGCAGCTAGCTATCAGGAGATTTTGGAGCACTTCATGCTTCCATCTGCTGAAAAGCTTTATGGAGATGAAGATTTCATTTTTCAGCACGACTTGGCAACTGCTCACAGTGCCAAAGCCACTGCTAAATGGTTTACTGACCATGGTATTACTGTGCTCAACTGGCCTGCCAACTCTCCTGACCTGAACCCCGTAGAGAATCTGTGGGATATTGTGAAGAGAAAGTTGAGAGACGCAAGACCCAACACTCTGGATGAGCTTAAGGCCGCTATCGAAGCATCCTGGGCCTCCATAACACCTCAGCAGTGCCACAGGCTGACTGCCTCCATGTCACGCCGCATTGAAGCAGTCATTTCTGAAAAAGGATTCCCGACCAAGTATTGAGTGCATAACTGAACATAATTATTTGAAGGTTGGCTTTTTTGTATTAAAAACACTTTTATTTTATTGGTCGGAGGAAATATGCTAATTTTTTTAGATAGGAATTTTGGGTTTTCATGAGCTGTACGCCAAAATCATCAATATTAGAAACAATAAAAGGCTTGAACTACTTCAGTTGTGTGTAATGAATCTAATATGTTTATCAGTACATTACAGACAATAATGAACTTTATCACAATATGCTAATTTTTTGAGAAGGACCTGCATATATTGATATAACTCCAGAAAATATATAATAGCTTACCAGACTAAATCTTCCTGATGCTGGAGTAACTCCTTAGTTTGACTCATTTGCACTAATCCAGGATGGCACGGACGTTCTACTGGTCCATGGAGGATCTATTGATGGGGATCATCTTTTAGATTATATCTGTGTGTGTCATAGTTTTCCCAAATGGCTTGTTTTATTCTTTACCGGAGCCAACACAGGTAACAGTGTTGCTGCAGTCATGAGTCCAGACGTACCGGTGCGGTTCTAGATGGATTTATAGATGTAGGTTATTATTTTAGATCAGACCTATGTTACTTAAAAATGCGTGTAGGACACGGACATATGGCTCAGACCTTTTGCTGCAGCTGTTAACGCAATATTCTGTAATAATTAAGAGCACAAAAGTAAACAAAATACAGTTATTCACAATAATAGCATCAGCAGCTACCTTGTTGTACATGTTGGAGTGACGAAGGCGGAACACAGTTCTTGACTCTCTGGAGGAGAGGATTTTGATTTTCTGTAATGATTTATGACAAAAGTCCTTACCAAAATGAAAAGCTGAACCCAGTTCATATTTATATCGATGGTAAAGTGTAGTTATTGTGAATTTCTACAATTTTAATGCCGAGTCTGGCCAATTCCTTTAACACCGGCTGTATACAGTAATACCGTAATACCGCCCAAGCCTAGTACTCACCAAGCAAATACCTTTCAGATCATCACATCTACTGATTTTACTTCCAACCGCGGACATTCTCTCCCTTTAGACAAAACTTTTACAGACATAAAAATCAGTATATGATGTCTGGTTAACGGTGTAGTGACCGGCTTAGGACTCTGATTGGTTCTTTTCTCGTCAAATCCCGCCTGTTCCATTTTCTGATGGGTTCTTTTTTGCTCGTCTCCCATCTTTTCCGTTTTCTGATTGACTAATACGAGACAACAATGATCCAATGAAAGCGTCGGTCAATAGTCGTCATAATTTAGTCTTTATTGGTGTGCTTTCATAGCCTGGCCTGCCAGACTCGTCCTCTGTTTAATTCTGCACAGAGAAAGAGTCTGGTAACTCACAGGCAGAGAGGCACTTGAGGGGCGGGACTACCCAGGTCAAAAACAACCAATCAGAAAAAAGACGGAAATGCAGACTGTACCGCGCAACGCTGTAGTTTTCTTTTAGCTGTAGTAAAAATGGCGTCTGGCGACTGCGCAAACATCTTTTATTTG